>NC_051071.1:11192069-11439569 GCF_004664715.2 Peromyscus leucopus | reverse complement strand
TGGCCTCTCTAGTACAAGGACTAAATGCATGTGTCATCATGCCTGTTGTTCAAGTGACATTTTCATCAACCAATTAGTACATGTACTTGCTTTACATGCATTTCTGTTAAAGATATACTGTTAATGTGTCAATGACTCACGGCTATCAGCACAATAACAAATCTAATACACATACTTTTTCTTTAGCAAAGCCTATCACAGCCATTTTGTACTTTGGAATATTAGACAGAACTATACTTGGGAGCGATTTTAAACAGTGAAATCAATTTGTTATTGTGAAAAACCCAGAACTAAACAGACTATGAAATAGGCATGTGTTCATAGCATGAGAGGCGAAGTAAACTTGAACACTGTTTTACCCCACTGCAGCCGGGATGACAGATCTCCACGTCTTATACATGCACACAAATGTCTGTCAAGTACTGAGGCTGAGGTTATAAATGAACTTTGGTGGGTAGGCAAATTTGCAAATATGAAATCTACAAATAATGAAGGTCTATGGTAGTCTCACAATACCTGTGCTTTGTAACTTGCTTCTTTCCCTTCAGCAGGTCTCCAGGCTTACCCCACTGGAGAATGTATGAGTTCAGGTGAGCACCTCTTCCCCAAAATACCTCAAAGCACAAGTGTTTCAGATTTGAGATTTTGGAACATGTGCATACATATAATGAGGTGTTATAGGGACGGGATGCAAGTAAATGAATTATATTTGTGTTTTGTACACGTTTATACTCATAACCTGGTGGTAACTTCATACAAAGTTTTAGTATGCCTGTAGTTTTCATCTGTTTCTGAGACAAATTCCTGCAATGCTGGATGGCCTAGAACTGGCCATGTAGCCCAGGTGGGCCTTGAACTCATGACATTGAATTTACTTTTTGGGACAAGATCTCACTATTTACTACAGGTTGGCTTAGGACTTGTCTAGGTTGACTTCAAACTCATGAGCCCTCTGTTTCAGCCTCCCAAGTGCTTGAATTACAGGTATATGTTACATTTAACCTCAGCTTATCACCTGATGTCAGCTGTGAACATTTTCTACTTGTGGCATTATGTCATTCCTCATGAAGTTTCAGATTCTGGAGCATTCACTACTCATTATGTCCAAAGTATATTTATTCCTATGTATCGGTTGGGGAACATCTGGGCTGTTTCTATGCTTTGACTATTTTGAGTAATGCCACTAATGAAGACTTATACACAAGATTTGTAAGACACCTTTGTATCTCTTGGGTCTATACCTATAGTGAATTGCTGGGGTGTATACTAAATATTACGTTTTACCTTTGCAGGAACTGCCAGACTAGTTTCCAAAGCAACCATACCATAACTTTACATCCCCACCAGCAGTGTTTGAAGATTATGGATCCCCCACATTCTTTTTTTTTTGTTGTTGTTGTTGCAGCTGAGGACCGAACCCCAAGGCCTTGTGCTTGCCAGGCAAATGCTCTACCACTGAGCTAAATCCCCAACCCCGGATTCCCCACATTCTTGTTAGTGGCATTTTTAAGTAGTCAACGTAATGGCCAAGGAGTAACATCTCACTGGTTCTTCTGCTTGTTTTGAGACAGGGTCTCATGTAGCCCAGGCTGGCCTCAAACTTGTTAACAAACCAAGGATGACTGAACTCTGCTCTGGCTTCAGCCTCCTACGTGCTGGATTACAGGCATGTACCACCTCACCCAGCTCTCTGGGGCTTTGATTTGCATTTCTCTGAAGGGTAATAATATTAGGCATCTTTTTATGTCCTTTTGGTCACTTTAAAATCTTACCAGTAGAATCAGCTACATGCTTTCCTCACTTCCATTTTTTAATTTACTTGTTTTGTGTGTGAATAGGCACATGCTATGATGTGCATATGGAGGTCGGAGGACAGCTTGTGGGCATTATGTTCTCTTTCCCCCATGTGGATCCCAGGATGCGGCTGAAGTAATCAGCCTTGATGAGAGGCATTTTTACCCATTAAGCTACCTCAACAGTTTACTTTCTTCACAATTAAATGAGCTTTTTATCACTGTCTTGTTAGTATTTATCTTTATTAGTGAGTTGGAAGAGTCAAAATGTCTTTTACTTTATGTGGATGGATGTTTTGTCTGTCTGTCTGTCTATGTATTACGTGCATTCAGTGCCCATAGAGGCCAGAAGAGGGTGTTGAATCCCTTGAAACTAGAGCTACAGAGGGTTATGACTTGCCATGTAGGTGCTAGGCACCAAGCCTGGGTCCTCTACAAAAGCATCAAGTGCTCTTCAGTGCTGAGACATTTCTCCAGCTACCTTGAAATGTTTTTTAAAACTGTTTTTTGAATAAAAAAATTAATTAGATTACAGATGTCTGGCTTTTTCTTTCTATTCTATTCTAAAGTAGGACAATCAGGGCTGGCAAGGTAGCTCAGTGCATAAAAATGTTAGATACTAAAACCACACTGGGAGAAAACTGACTCCCAAAAGTCCCAAAAGTGTGATCTCCACACATGGGTTTAGATGTGTGTTTCCTCACTCACACATGATCCTTGTTTATATCAAATATTTCATGTCTAATTACAAAATGGTAGTATCTGATGCCAGGATAAAGCTTTAACTTAACATTATAAATAAGTTACTAGAAATCTTACTTAGAAAGCAAACAAACAAATAATATTCAAGAAGGAAACCAAACTTGAGAAGGGCCAACAGCAAGCCACACACTTTAGGCTCTGACAAAGCAGTTCTGCCCCAAAGCAAAAGCGCAGGAGCAAAGCTGAACACAGATTAACACAGATACACAGTACGCACACTCGGGCAACCAAACACTGACGGGACACCATGAGCTACAGGCCTGCTGACTTCTATGTCAGGAACCACAAGCACAGTGAGTCAGGAAACCAGGAATAACAAAGTGAAAACTAGTTCACTGAGGCTAAGGGTCAGCTCCTTGGTGCCAAAAAAGATACTATAGAATTTGCTGTCCATCTTTTTTTCCTTTTTTTTTTTTTTAGAAAGTTACGTACCTTCCCAGAACAACAAAGGCGACTGCCATGATTCTTGGTCACCTTCTAGAACTAGACAGTAAAATCTTATTGCTAAAGAGCAGCACATTTTGGTTGCAGAATATGTAGAAATCAAGCTGGAACTGACTTAAAAACTTTTTCCTGCTCACCAGCTTCTGTGCCACAAGATGTTATGCGGCCATGGGGTGGGGGTGGGGAGAAAACCCATCAGTGGTATTACCCAGCAGTGACCCTGGCATGCTACAATACTAACCTGCCAGGCAAGATATATCCAGTAATAAAATAACAGCAAGGAGTAACCAATCACTTTTGGATTGGATTAGAGTGTTAGAGGCCTGCTACACAGGAAGGAATTCATGTCTGGTGCTATAAATTGTAGTTAGTTTTTTTGTCTTGTCCACAGTCAGGACAAATCTTTGTCACCCGCCAGTCCCATAGCCGCTCAGACCCAACCAAGTAAACACAGAGATTTATATTGTCTACAAACTGTATGGCCGTGACAGGCTTTTTGTTAACTGTTTTTATAGTTTAAATTAATCTATTTTTATAAATTTATACCTTGCCACGTGGCTCGTGGCTTATCGGTATTTTTACATGTTTTTTGTCTTGGCAGCAGCTGGCAGTGACTTTTTTTTGTCTTTTTATTTTTTTTCTGTTAGTCCCGCCTATACTTCCTGCCTAGTCATGGCCAATCCAGGTTTTATTTATTAACCAATCAGAGCAACTTGACATACAGACCATCCCCCAGCACAGCCAAGTGCAGACCATCTCAGACATCTGTATTCAGGCCCGTGGTCCTAATCATCCTCTATACGGACCTGTTGGGTAAAGCCATAAGGAACCCAAGAACGGGCTCCCACAGGACATACAGAACATCCCACAACAATAAATCTGGTCAAAAGCCCATGGCTAGTCAGATCAAAGGCGGGGGTGGGGGTGGGGAGCAGAGACACAGACACACACACCTGATACTGTTGGCTTTGCTAAATAGACACATTGTAAACTATCCTCTAAACATTTGTGTCTATACACATAGGGCTGCCCCCTCCTCAGCCAGAGAAGCCTGTCTCTGCAGTGGTCAAGAGCAGAGACTCTTAACTGGTCAAAGTGAGAATAAGTGACTATGGGTTGCTTAGCCCTACTAAATAGGACATCTCTATTCTCTATCAACCCTTGCTCTACAAACTTAGGAAACACCGGGGAAGAGGAGGCGGGGAAAAATGTTCGAGCCAAGGATGGAGAGGAGTGCCGGGAAATGCTGTCCTCCAGACATGCCATGGCCTCCCAACTCAGGATCTCACGGCAGCTGTGTCAACCTGCACAAGATGAAGCCACCAGTATCTATCAGCCGGCATCCCAACAGGCAGGGCTCAGTTGAGGAGCGATGGGGTGTGTTGGAGGTGCCTGGGGGGAGCGGGAGGTGCAGACTATCAGATGTACTGTTTCTATGCAAGAAAATGTCAGAAATAAACACCAAGAAGCCCAGGAAGCAAAGTCACTTCACAGTCAGTGTGTAATGGCTAGGCCACTGTTTTTACACCTGGTTCTTATGGGGATTGGGTGCCAGAGGTGCACACAGGTAGAAGCAGGAAAACTACTCTGCAGAGAGAGAAAACATGTGGAAAAAAGGAATTCTAAAATTCCTATTTTAGAGATGCCATAAACATGAAGTAAAAAAAGAAAACCTAAAATACCAGGTTAACAAAAATCAGTAATAAAAATAAAGGAAAAAACAATCTAACAGCCCAGAGCAAAGACTCTAGATATTTAAAATGATCAGTGAGACAACAGTACTATCTGTTTTAAAAAAGTCAGATGAGCTGGGCACGGCGGCCACACCTTTGACATCAGCACTCGGGAGGCAGAGACTGGTGCATCTCTGAGTTTGAGGTCAGTCTTCACAGCGAGTTCCAGGCCTGCCAAGGCTACATATACACAGTAAGACCTTGTCTCAAAAAAACCAAAGCAAACTGATGAAATAAAAACCATGCAAGGGGCTGGAGAGATGGCTCAGAGGTGAAGAGCACTGACTGTTCTTCCTTAAGGACCCTGGTTCAATTCCCAGCACCCACATGACAGCTCATATATCTATCTGTAACTCCAGTTCCAGGGCATCTGGCACCCTCATACAAACATACTTGTAGGAAAAACACCAACACACACAATAAATAAATAAATTAAAAAAAAAACAAAACCATGCAAATGTGAAGAAATGTATTGGGAATCTTAGACATGATGCCAAAGCTTTACAGAATGCCTTGTAAGTAAACACAAGAAAACCAGTTGCTGTAAATTGAGGGGAGCGGAAGACCTGAGAACTGTAGCTAAGGGTAGACTGTGTAATCAGACTTAATTAGAAGCAACTAACTAGAAAAGCCGGTTGAAGAGGGTCACAAACGAAAATGCTTAAAGCATTAGAGAATAAGGTACTAAGAATTTTAAAATCAAGATCTAAAGAGGAAAACAAATTCAGAGTTTAACATTTTCAGGTTTTCTCTAGGGCCGGCTGCTAATCCAGGAAGAGAGGTGACAGAAACTGGTTAGTGCTGTTTAAGACAATGCACAGAACATGAACTAAAGGATACAAACTGGTGTTCAGAGTCCTAAGCAGGAGGGGTAACCATCACAGCTCAGCCTGGGGCCTTAAAGGAAAAAGACTGAGAGGAAATAGACCAGCCTTGGTCTAAACACCACTTTTCAAATCAGCTCGATCCTTGATTGATAAAGTAACCCTAGATTGCTAGTGCAACCCTGACAACTGGTCAGAAACAAGTCTCTGGAGCAAGATACAGTTCCTAGGTCTCAAATCATCTTAAATACCTGCATGTAAGGTTCAGCTTCCTTTTAAAAAATAATTGGCCAGTATGATGACAAAATTATATATTTTTTTAAAAAAGCAACATAAGACAATACAGAGAGTTCCATATCTATATGGAAATCCAGAAAATGGAGATTTTAAACTATGCTTAGTATATTAAAAACAAAAAAGATGAGGATTTCTCAGCAAATCATAGAAGACATAAAGTTGGACCCAAAGGAAATTATAAACAATCCCCAAACCCTTAAATCTATGAACTCAATGACTGGTTTAACAGGATACAGGATACATAGGAAATAAAGGCCTAGGGCTGGGCAGATGGCTGAGTGGGGAAGTCCTTGCTGTGTAAGCATGAGCCCACAGTTTGGATCCTTAGCACTTAGGTTCCTGTAATCCCAGCGATGGGGAACAGGAGGTTCCAGGCTCTTCTGGGCCAGCAGTATAGCCTAATGGACTAGCTCGAGGTTCAGTGAGAGTCCCTGTCTCAAAAACTAAGGTGGAGAGTCATAGAGGAAGACTATGGCCTACACACACACACACACACACACACACACACACACACACACGCACGCACGCACGCACGCACGCACGCACGCACCTTAGCCAAGTTGGGTTGTCAAGCCTATAATCCAGTACTTGGGAGGCTGAGGCAAGAGGATCTTGAGTTTGAAGTCAGCCTAGGCAATTTATTAAGACTGTCTCAAAAAGACAAAAACATAAAAAATAAAAGTAAAAAGAGGGAGTAAAAGGGACAACAAAGCCAGGTGCGGCGGCAGCGCACGCCTTTAATCCCAGCACTCGGAGGCAGAGGCAGGTGGATTTCTGTGAGTTCAAGCCCAGTCTGGTCTACAGAGTGAGTTCCAGGGTAGCCACAGTGGTTACACAGAGAAACCTTGTCTCAAAAAATCAGGGGGGCGGGGAGGGAAGGCAAGCAGAAGCAATATTCTAAGAAAAAAAATGGCTGAAATTTTTCTGAAATTCATTAAGTCAGACATAAGTATTCCTAGGACTCCAACCTAGAATAATACAAAGACAACCATACAGAGGCCTAAAACCGTTTACTGCTGAAAACAATCAGAAAACTAGTGAATGCAGACAGCAGGGGACACATGCTTAGGCAACAATAAGACAAGGATGATTGAAATGATCAAAAGGAACTACCAGAAAAGAAAAAGCCAGGAAAAAAGGAGGTCTCCTGATGTTGAGAGAGGTGATCTCCAGATTTCTTGCTAACCAAAGAGTAGGTATTTTTACAGTTCAAGGCGCATTAAAAGCCTGGTGGTGGCGCCCACCCTTAATCCCAGCATGAGAGGCAGAGGCTCTCAAAGAGTTCGAGGCCAGCCTGGTCTACAATGCAAGTTCCAGGACAGCCAGGGCTACACAGAGAAAACCTGTCTCAAAGGAAAAATTAAAAAGAAAGATAATGCTTCTTGTATGAGAAATATTTTCTGACACAATGTTTAATGCAGAGATTCTCAACCTGTGGGCAATGGCCCCTTTCCCCCCAAAATTTATGATTTCTAACAGCAGCAAAATTATATTTATGAAGTAGTAGTGAAAATAACTTTATACTTGGAGGTCACCACAACATAAGGGACCATATTAAAGGGTCAGGGCATTAGGAAGATTGAGAACCACTGGTTTAATAGATGGGATAGTGTCCAAGCAATACAAGGTGATTGTAAGTCCCAACACTTGGGAAGCTTAGGAGGAAGCCCACTGGAATCCAAGGCCAGCCTGGGCTCCATAAGCAGGACACTTGTCTGGGAAGAAAGATGGAAGGAAGGAATTGAATGAATGAACTCTTAAACACTCTGGCTACTGAATACTGTAGCTACTGACATGGATGGAGAAAATACAGATATATGCATATAATTATGTTAAAGAGGGTCTAGGCATATAAAACCTTAAAGAGAAAACCACCTACCTATAAAGGAATAGAATGGAAAGTTTTCAATAATTTTTTTCAATGCAAAATTTTCTCAAGTTATAAAACAGCTATAAAGACAAAAAGTATAATCTTTAAATTCAATTTCACATAGGAATATAAATAAAGACCTTAAAATAATACAGAATTCAGGGCAGTACATTAAAAAAAAGAAAGCTAGGCAGATTCACTTAAAAATGCAAGGTAAGTTCAACATTATTGGAATAACCCATATTTGCATACTGAAAGTAAAACAAATGTAAGTAGATACAGAAAAGGCAATCATAAAATTTACTGCTTTAAACACACACACACACACACACCAAACAAAAAAAACCCAAACTCCTATCTTAGGTGATAGGACAGCTATCTAAGGCAAAAGAACACACTTAGACGCATTCTAATGAAAGTACCAATACAAGTGTTGCTCTGGCTTAATAATACATACAATTTGCCACTTTATTTGAATGTATTAGTTACTGTGTCCAAGTGTTTTCGCACTTGTGTGTGTGTGGGGGGGGGGCGCTACCCACCATCCCCACATTTCCCCAGAGTGCTCTTGAGTAGGAGCAGCAGAAAATATTAGTTAGAAGGAAAGAGGGGGGAGAAACAGAAAATACAGGACAGCCTTGGGAGGGCCTGTCTCTGCCCTAGAGTAGTTAAAGGAATGCCAAGGGGTGGAGCAAAAGACACCCCTCCTCCCCCAGCACAGCCAAGTGCAGACCATCTCAGACACCTGCACTCAGGCCCAGTGGTCCAACCATCCTCTCTATGCGGACCTGCTGGGTAAAGCCACTAGGAAACCTAAAAATGGGCTCCTACACGCAATTTAAAAGATCACCAGATTTCCCAACAGCAGAGAAGAGCTCCAATATATTGAGATTTTGACATGTCAGAAAAAAAAAAAAACAACAACATACAAATGGGCCCTGGAATCACGTCGCCTGGATTAAGATGTCTATTTATGCAAAAGAAAACATAGGTTCGTGAAACTCTAATTCTGTTGTAAACCTTTAAAAGTTGCAGACCCATTTGTTACTGATTCAAATCACAGCATATAAAAACTTTACAGGCCGTAGACAGACAGACAGGCGCACGCGCACACACGCACAATTTGGCACACAAAGGCCACCCACAGATTTAGAATTCTAGACACACACACACACACACACACACACACACACACACACAATTTGGCACACAAAGGCCACCCACAGATTTAGAATTCTTGTTTTAGAGTTGTTCTTTCAACTCTCAACCCGAAACGTAAACCGAGTTACGCTGGACAAGAAGGCCAAGGGTATAAGCTTGGGTTCTAGGTTGCGTAAAAGTGACCTTTGGGGCGTTCAACCAAGTTCTGGAGAGGCTGTAAATAGCTTTTCCAATGACTTTTGCTCCCAATCCTCGTCCAGGCAGGGCCGACGTCGCGATCGGCCACAGAGCCAAGCTCGAAGCTTTGAAGCCGGTCAGGCTGTCGCGCCCCCCACGTCCCGCAAATAAAAAGCCGCCGCTTTTCTTTCAAGCACCGGCACCCGTGAAGCCCGCAGGGCGCCCCCGGGGAGACCTGGCGGCTGCACAGCCAGCAGACGTCAGCCTCCGAGAGCCGCTCGGCGCTCGCCCGGGGCCGGCGGCGGCCAGGCGATGCCTCCCCCCATAACGGCTTCAACCGCCTCCTGCCAGGGCCCCGCTCGGCCGCCAAACCCGCGTCCCAAAGGTTCCACACTCACTGGAAAGTGGGGCCGGGGCCTGGCCCCGGGCCGGAGCCGGCCCCGGGAATGCGGCGGGTCTCCCAGGGTTTCGGGGGCGGCGGCGGCTGGGACGCCATCTCTCCGCCTGCTCCGCTACGGCTCAGGGCCGCGACTGCGCCGGCTATGTGAAGGCTCGCCTGGTTTGCCAGGCACGACGGGAAGAGCGCCGAGCCCTCCACCCTGCCCACGCCTGACGTCAGGTCAAGGATTGTGGTCCGCTTACGCTGAGGTGCGAGGGAGGAAGGGGACATCTAATCCATGGGGGTCGTGGGCGGTGGCGGGGGCGGGACGTTCCTTTTTTGTTTTCCCTAGTGGGGGAGAGGACGGGACGTTCCTTTTTCGTTTTCCCTAGTTTGGGTTTCACACTTGAGTAGGGGCTCATCGACATTTCTGGCAGCAGCTAGTACGCCCTAGACGCCGAGTCCCACGGAGGCGTCTCTGCGGGTGGACCCCTGGGCGAGCAGTGGAACCCCTTGCTGTCTGCGGTCGCTCGCGGAGCTAGCCGGGGTCCGAGACCGCCAGCCCGCCAGCCTTACCGATCGCCCTGTGGACGAGAGGGGGCGTTCACGCAGGCGGCTCGAGGAAGGCCTGGTACTTTCGTTGTAAAGCTCTCGTTTCCTTGGGGAACAGAACTGTTAGCGCAGCAGGTGCTCTGTCTTTAGTCTTCCCCGGTCCACCCACGGCCCAAAGGGTTTAAATCTTGGCTCCAGTCTCTGGGGAGAAGGTAAGGCCGAGGAGGTGTGAGGTGAGGGGTTAGGGACTGGGTGCCAGAAAGGTGTGGCTGCAGTCCTTTTTGTTTGTTAGCCAGGTGGAGTGAGTGGGGAGTTTCTAGGACCTGAGCAAAGAGAGTTAAGGGCTGAGAGCGTTTCCCATGCCTCTCCTCACCGTGCCCCGGGAGGAACCGCGCCTGTGCATGTGGTCATGCAGTTACACAGATCTTATGGGGGAAACGCAGACTATTTCAGGGTTTTTTTTTTTTTTTCCTCCCTGTGCTTTATTCTTTCTTCCCTTTTTCGATTATTATTATTATTTTGTAATTGTCAAAACAAAGATTAGTCTTTCCTCTCCATTTGATGAGGCTGGGCTAGTGAAGAAAGGAAGTCAATTCCTGTAGACATTCTGATACCTGGGAGGGGCTTCTGTTGCAACTTTCGAGTTCTTTCTGTAAAAGAAACAAACAGCAAAAGTCTTAACAGCGGAGATCCACGTTGAAAAACAGTGTGAGAGGTATTTCTCAGGGCTTGTTTTCCAAGGTTACAACTCATTTCTTTTTACAAAATCCTACCATTTTATCACATCGAGATGAAATAACCGTCTTCAAGGTGTTTGTCCTCTTAATGTTAACGTGCTTGAGGAGTCGCTGGGTTATTGCCCGGTGAGAATGGTACTGAGCCCTTTTCCAGCTCCCATACTTTGATTATTAACACACTCACGAGGGTTTTGCTTGTTTGAGACTTGATCAAATCACTCAGGACAGGAGGTTTGGCAATTCTCAACAGGTTTGGGAACTTTTCAGAGCCTGGAGATTGTGATCGTTATTTATTGGCTTTGCATGACACCTTTATTCTAGTGAACTATGGAGAAATAGCATTCAGTCTTTAAGCCAAAACAAAGAGCCTAAATTTGAACATTGTTAACTAGGTCCAGAGATAAGGCTTCACTGTGAAGTGTCCTTAACAGAGCTTATTGCTTTGTTTTTTTAGAGAAAGGTGTATTTGTTTCTCTTTTGAGTTAAAGGTTAATTCTGTATTGAATCAAATGTTTGATGTTAACTAACACTGAAGTTTTTCTGTCTGGCCAGCTCTCTCCCAAATAACCACACAGACACTTATTATTAATTATAAATGATCGGCTGTTAGCTTAGGCTTGGTTTTTAGCTCGTGCTTATTACTTAAATTAACCCATTTTTATTAATATGTGTGCTGCCCCAAGTCTCCTTTACCTCATGTAAGTGCTTCCCATCTTGCTTGTTCTGTGGTCTCATGGCACCTCCTCCGACTCCACTCTTCTTCTCCCCAGCATTCTCTCTGCAACGAAAATCCTGTGTAGCCATTGGCCAATCAGCTTTTTATTAACAATGAAAGCAACACATCCTCACAGTGCACAGAAGGATTATTCCATAGCATTTCTCTGTTTAGGGAATTGTCCCTCCCCCTCCTTCCGCCCTCCCCCTTTCTTCCTCCCTTCTTTTCCAAAGTCTCACTCCATAGCCCAGACTGGCGTTGACCCCCTATTAAGCCCAGGTTGGTCTTGAATTCATGGTGATCCGCTTGCCTTGGCCTCTTGTGTCCTGAAATTACAAGTGCATTTTACATAATTATTTTTAGCTCCTCACAGAATCTTTACTTGACATTAAACTAGCAGGTTAAATGAGCTGGTGGAAGGGATTCAGATACTGAAGTAAATCCTTGACCATACAGAGTTTCTTTTTTTTAAAATAGAGTATGTCCTTATATTTTAAGCACTCTCTTGAAAGGTTTACACAGGCAATCCTGAGTGGTCCCCAGGCCTGGTGTCTGAAAGTTCTCACTGTCATGTCCAGAATGAGCTTGACTTCCTTTGTTCCTCTTCCCTATAACTCAATACTCACGTAGTCAAGTTCATATTTTAGAATATAGATACAACAAGCATTGTTGAAGAGTGTAAAGCAGAGTTTTTCAAATGAAAGCTAGTTTTTCTTAAGGGCATATTTGTATGTAGCAATAAAATCCTGAAACTGCTCATTTTGTTTTTCTTTTTTCTAGTTATAATTATTCAGTATGTTTCCACTGAGTGAGGAAAACAAGCATGTGGCCCAGCTGTTGTTTAGTTCTGGTACCTGTCCAAGATGTATCTTCAGATTGTGTGGTGTGGATCTTCATGCACCTTACAGACGCCCATCCAAGGTATTTTCTTTTTAAGTTAAGGGATGTCTCTTATGGTTTAGAACTGATGTCACTAGTTTTGAGTACAGTGGTCCATAACTCCACTAAAGAAGCAAAATTAATAAAACTATTCCTACTAAGGTAATTTTGGAATTGCAGTTACCTTAAAAATTTGATGTAGAAGCCGGATGGTGGTGGCACACACCTTTAATCCCAGCACTTGGGAGGCAGAGACAGGTGGATCTCTTTGAGTTTGTGGCCAGCCTAGTCTACAGAGTGAGTTCCAGGACAGGCTTCAAAGCTGCAGAGAAACCGTGTCTTAAAAAACAACAACACCCCCCAAAAAAACAAACAAAAAAATTTGATATAGGGATATAGTTGCCTTTTGATTGCTTACATTACCATTTAACGGTTAGTGTAGAGAGGGGTCTTTGTTGGAATTTTTTGCTACATTCATTATTTATGTAGACATTTTATAAAGGGTGTCTAAGCAAAATAACACAAGGTAATGCTTCTTACCTGACGTTAATCCTAGACAATAGGAGGGGGCAGGGTCATTGTCCTAATTTCTTCTTTTAAATAGAAAATGAGTTGTTACTTTTTTTAAATTAAATTTTACCTATTATTTTTATGAGTATGTATATATTTATGAGTATGGTGTGTGTGTGTGTCTGTCTGTGTCTGCTCACACAGCTGTGTATGTGGGAGTTAGTTCTCTTCTTCCACCATGGACCCTGGAAGTCAAGCAGGCTTATGTGCCAAGTGCTTTTACCCCACGGGCCGTGCTGCTTGCCTGATTATTTCCTTGTGTGTTACCATCTATATGTACATATGTATTCTTCTGTGCTGGGCATTGAACCCAGGGCTTCACGTGTGCCAGTGAATCCTGGCACTGATCCATGTCCCCAGCCTGTTTCACTCAGTGAAGGGGATATGTTCTGAGAAGTGTGCCCTTCGATGGCTTTGTGCTCGTGGGAACCTCACAGAGTGTACTTAAATTAAGATGCAGCGTTACCAGGCAGTCTGTATTGTCGGGAGCATTGTGTGATACCTGGCTGTGACAGGAAGCCTTTAAAAGTAAGTGCTTAGCGTAACACAAGAAACTTTCAGAAATTTTCACATTTACAGTAATACATAGAGAGTTGTCATTGAGTATAATATCTTCACATAAAATACAGATTATGCATGTGACATACGGTTGATACTAACAGTGACTTTTTTTTTCAAAGGCAGATAATTGTATACATGTGTAAAATATATACATTCATGTACACATTCTCAGTTTATTTTAAAAATTGCTACTTTATGTAGTAATCGCTATTGTTTTTCTATATGATTGTGTTGTTTCTACTGTTAGACATAATAATAGTTCCTATTGTTCGTCTAGTGTTACTACATGTTAAGCTTTCATTTACTCTTTTGTAAGTACATGCAATGATTATCTCTATTTTCAGATGAAGCGACTGAAACACAGAGAGGTTAAGCAGCCTGCCCAAAGTTAAACAGCTATTAAATGAGCAAGCTAGGAGTTGAACAGTGTGTCTGAATCCAAAGCCTAGGATTCGGAGCTAGAAGACGTGGATTTGAACCTCAGTTCCGCCACTGTACACCTTCAGTTACTCCTCTGTCCATGGGAGTGGTGACCCTCTCTGCCTCCCAGGATTTTAAGGACATGATCTATTGAGTATGTGAAAGCACTTGGAAACCAGAGTGGCACATATGCCGTGACAGTTGCTGTGTGTGAATGCTCAGCTTGCAGCCAGCTCTGTGTAGTCTTCCTTATATACTTTTCCACACATCACACTAGATATATATACTGGATTCAAATACATTTTATAGAGAGAGGCTGTCAGCAACTTTGACTGTAATGTTCTTTGTGAATAAATATAGACGAAATAGTCGAAGGCTTTTTTGAAATAGTTTAAGCTTTGTTTTGTTCTAGTCATATAAGCAGTACATGAGGACATACATGTACGTACTATGTTATACTCATGTTATAGTTATTAGGTAGCAATCGACATTTGTGTGGGCCGTAATATACATGAATGTGTATGTATAGGTGTGAATTTTTTGTGAAAATTGGAGTGCTAATGCATCAACAAAACAAATTTAATGTTTGAATGAAAAATATTCTTTTTTTTTTTTTTGGTTTTTCGAGACAGGGTTTCTCTGTGTAGCTTTGCGCCTTTCCTGGAACTCGTTCTGTCTCTCAAACTCACAGAGATCCACCTGCCTCTGCCTCCCGAGTGCTGGGATTAAAGGCGTACGCCACCACTGCCCGGTGAATGAAAAATATTCATTATTTATATTCAATATTCAATATTCAGTTAGTATAGACTAACTGAATTCAAATGGTTGTCCGACAACTGAGCTGATATGGAAGAACCACAGGGAAGCTGAGCATTTGGAGGGGGTGGCAGAAGAACTGGAGCATTCTTAAGGGGAGGCTTGTTTTTACATTTGGAGGGGATGACAGAAATGAGACAGAAATGTAAAATGAGACAGAAATGTAGAAGAGGGCTTCTTTCACTTAGTGCTATAAATGGACTGTAATCAAGGCGCCAGATGTTAACACTGCCTAATCCACTTGCTCAACCTGTAAATGATGAGATTTCACATTAACACTGAGCTGTGAAGTGTTAAATAACTTAGCAAGGATAAAAAGCAGCTTGTACTTTCCTGTGTGTGTGTATGTGTCTGTCTGTCTCTGTTCTTTGCTGTTGGAGTTGGAACCCAGGGCTTCATGCATGCTAAGCAGGTATTCTACCACTGAACTACATCTCCATCACACACACACACACACACACACACACACACACACACACACACACACACACACACAAACACATATTGTTTTGTTTTTGAGACAGGGTTTCTATATATAAAACTAACGGTCCTGGCTGTCTTGGAACTCACTCTATAGACCAGGCTGGCCTCAAACTTAGAGATCCGCCTGCCTCTGCCTCCCAAGTGCTGGGATTAAAGGTGTGGGTCACCACTGCCCAGCCCCAGTTTATGTTTTTTATGTTTTAGTAATTAGAATTGAATTTATTTTTAAATTGGTAGTTGAATGACCTTCCGAATAGAAATATAAGCCAGATTTGTAAATTTGTTGATGGAGCCTTTCTACTTAAGATTAAGGTTTTAGTTTCACCGATTTGTGAAATGCATTTGGAAAAATATTCACATATATAATAGCCATTTGCTTAGTGTGTGGATTAAATGCATTACTAATAAATTCTTCGATGTCGCACTAAGGACAGAAATCAAAGCACTTGTCCTTGGCATCATTTAACCCTGAGGGAGCCCAGATTTGAACTCTCTACCTTGTTCTCCTGTGTCTGTCATTCTCTGCCTCTGGTGTGTGAGTCTGAACTGTGTCTGCCCAAAGGCTGTCTTGTAAATTTATCCCTATATCTGTCTGTCCTTGTGTGTCTGTTCCCAACAAAGGACTTTGTTCTCTATCTCTTTTTTTTTTTTTTCAGAGCTGAGGACTGAACCCAGGGCCTCTACCACTGAGCTAAATCCCCAACCCCTTTTATTTTTTAATATATTTTTAAATTTTATTTTTAATGGTGTGTGTCTGTGAGTGTATGTCACATGTGTGGGTGCCTGCAGAGGCCAGAGGCATTGGATCCCTGGGGCTGGAGTTACACAGTTGTGAGCCACCTGAAGAGGTTCTCTGGAAGAACAATACACGTTCTTAACCACTGAACCATCTCTCTAACTATTTCTTTTATTGAACAGCATAGAAATCATCACATGGAGAAGGAATGAGGCATGCTTTACAGAACTATTGAACAGTTTTACAAGGAGTTAGTTCTGACTCCAGCTGACCCAGGTAGCAAACCCTGTCAGTCAGTAGCCGAATATTCAGCTGCTTTCAGCATTTATGGTGGACATTCATTTTATAAGGCTGCTTTAGCTCATTTGCTGTTTCTAGCAAATATTATCATAATATACATGCAGACACATGTGCATTACTCTTGGGCTGAGGGTATGGGAGAGTGCATAATTGAAGATGATAGCTATGTGTTAGCTTAGGTTACAAAGGATTACATGGGAAAGCCAGGCAAGTAAGCTTGGTTGTTAGTTGTTCCCTTAAAGGCAGGTTAAACAGACAGGTTGGACACACAGCAGGACAGTAGTCTGAAGTGACTTCAAGGTGCACTGTTAACTGACTGAGTTTCAGCAAGAGTTCCAGTCTTTTGGTATGTAAGAGATATTTCTATTACAATGCACAAGTTGGTCTCAGATTTCCTAGAAATCCAGTGCTGTAGTAAATGGTTACTCCCGAATTGATATAAACCAGCGTTGTGTGAGTCCATGCTGTTATAATCCTCTCTACACCTTGTTTTGAGACAGTGCCTCACTGTAGCCCTAGGTGCTTGAACTGACAAGGTCCACTGCCTCTGCCTCTGAGTGCTCTAGTGGGACCAGAGGCCTGGGACCCAGGACAGGCATTGCAGTTGGAACAGTACACACCTTTAATCTCAGTGCTCAGAGGTAGGCAGACCTCTTGTGTAGCATTCATACGTGACTGATGACTGAATTTATTATTAATGCATTTAATCCACACACTAATCAAGTGCCTATTTTATATGTGTATGTTTTTCCAAAAGAATTTCACAAACCAGTGAAGCTAAAACTGTAATGTTAAATAGAAAGACTCCATCAACAAATTTACACATCTGTCTTGTAGTTCTTTTGGGAAGGTCATTCAACTACTAATTAAAAAGAAAAAAAAAAGACACATGTTGCCACATCTGGCTGACTTAGGAACCTCGCGTCATCTTAGGAACCTCAAAGCCACTTTAAAATGTACTGTTTTTTTCATAACTTTTCAGGAGTTGTTCAATGATCTACAGAAATTTCTAGAAACTGAAAAAGATGAATTAATTGTGGAAGTTCCAAACCCACCATTGAAGAAAATTCGTCTCCAAGAAGACGGAATGGATAATTTGAGTGGAAATGGAGAGGAGGGGATCTCTGCCCCAGAAGAGGAAAGCATTGCCTCTGAGCCTTCAAATCTGAGTGTGTGCAACATTTGCTTAGGAATTCTTCAAGAATTCTGTGAGAAGGAGTTTATTACAAAGGTAAACATCTCACTATAGGTGTGATCAGAGATGGGGTGAGCCTTAAAGCTAGAGTTCTTACACCTACCATTCCTAAAGAGTACCATTCCTTTCAACTTGGTCAGACCACCTGATCACTGAAAGCTCTTCCCAATTAGAGAAGACCAACTATTCTGAAATGCTCTATCAACATATTGCAAAATTAATAAGAACTGTCTGACACTCATCATGTTGTCCAGAAACTACCAGTTGTGTAGGGTGGGAACTAACACACGCTTCATCTCAGGATGTCTGTGAAGAGTGCTCCACCCACTTGTATCAGTTATGCTTGTTGCCTTTGTTTTGGACAGTGCTAGAGACTGGCCTGGCACATGCTGGGCACTGCAGTGCTACTGAGCCTCTGCCCCCAGGGCCTAAGTGAATGTTGGGAAATTGTGCAATGCCATCTCCTGGGAGGAATGTTATGACTAGAGCCACATTTTCAGCAATTCTTGGGAGTTTATATATTTGTAATATTCTTTTAGGTGTGCCAAAAGGTTGAAGCCTCTGGGTTTGAATTCACCAGTGTGGTTTTATCGGTTTCCTTCCCGCCACAGCTGTCTGTGAGAGAGGTAAGGTCATTTGCACACTTCAGCGCGTATATGAAATGTATGCTGGGAATTTCTAATCTCTAAAATAAAAGTGAACAAAGATGGGAATGTAAGCCGGACATAGAGGCTCACACTTGTAATCTCAGTACTGCTGTGAAAGCCAGATGGTGAGGATTTGAGGCCATCCAGGGCATGCTGTGTGTACAGAACCAAGACTACAATCGAGTTGCATGATGGGACATGAGCAAGTGTGGCCAGAAATGCCCCAGATTCATTACATAGTTGACTTTGAATTAATTTTTGTTGTTCATTTTTTTTCTTGCAACCCCTCCACATTCAGTAATGTGACCCCAGATATGGTTGCCACCCACAGTCTAAGAAGCTGGGTTGATAAAAACCACATTTAGCTAAAAAGTGCATAATTTGAGAACTTTTGAATTTGAAGTTTCTTTTCCTAGATAGTTGTCTTGGTTAGGGTTTCTATTGCTGCAAAGAGACACCATGACCACAACTCTTATAGAAAAAACATTTAATTAGGCTCGCTTACAGTTTCAGAGGATCAGTCCATTATCATCATGGAGGGACATGGTGGTGTGCAGGCAGACATGGTGCTGGAGAAGGAGCTGAGAGTTCTACATCTGGATCCTCAGGCTGCACAAGCAACTGTTGTCACTGGGAATAGCTTGAGCATAGGAGACCTCAAAGCCCCTCTCCCCACAGTGACGCACTTCCTCCAACAAGGCCACACCTCCTAATAGTGCCACTCCCTCTGGGGGCCATTTTCTTTCAAACCACCTCAATAGTGGTTTTTAAACTTTTTAACATGTATAAGATTTATTCATAGCTAGGCATGGTGGCTTCTGTCTGTAATCCCAGTATTTAGAAGCCTGGGACAGAAGGGTTGTCAAGAATTTGAACCCAACCTGGTGAGTTTCCCAAGCACCATTCCAGAGATTTGTATGTATTCGGTCAGGTAGGGCCTAGGAATTTGCATTCTAAACAAAGTCACTGGTGTTGTTGTTACAAAGACTACAGTTTGAAAAACTAATACTCAATTTTTTTTTACATTTTTATGTTTGTGTATGTGTGTATGTGTGTACATGTGTAGAAGTCAGGTGTGTGTGTGTGTACATGTGTAGAAGTCAGGTGTGTGTGTGTGTACATGTGTAGAAGTCAGGACAACTTGGAGTAACTGAGTCTATCTTTCTGCCATGTGGGTCTCAGGTATTGAACTTGACAGGTGCCTTTACCTGCTGAACCATCTTGCCAGCTCAAAATTAAGAAGTAAAAAAAAAAATTATGTTCCTGAGGGGGGAGACGGACATGTATTTTGGTAAATTAAGTGAATTTCAAGCAATGCAAGAAAAAGTGGCATCAACATCTGAGCCAAAAGAGAAGTTACAATTCTTCAGTGGTTCAGAGAAAGAAAAAGTTCAGATCTTAATCCAAACCAAAGTATTCTAACCAATACAAGAAAGGTTAAAGAAAAATCATCATAAAGAATTGGGAAGCAGGTATGGTGATTCATGCCTGTAAATATAGCCCTTGGAGAGCTGAGGCGGGAGGGCTGCTGTGAGCTTAGGGCCAGCCTGGACTACATGGGAAAAGCTTGCTCAAGAAACAATCACTTTAAAAAAGTAAACATGAGAAATGAGGTGTATGCTGAGACAAGGGGGTCATGAATTGGTCTTGGGTTATATAGTAAGATCCTGTTGAGAGGAAGATCTCGGTGGGAGAGAGGGAATCTTTTTCTTTTGAGAAACTTAAAGTATTGTGAGTAGTCTGATGAATTCCCCATGTAACTGTTGACAAATGAAACAGTTGAGTTTTATTTTGCAAAGTTGAGATCAGTTACAAACAAAACAAAAACTCGAAAGTCACAGAGTCACATTAGTGCAGATATGAGAAGGAGGCTTAGATCTGTGAGAACAGCAGCAGAGGACGGGGCCCTCCAGTGCCTAAAGCTTGCAAGAATTCCTAGGGAGACGTGCAGGTTAGTTAGGACCTGTCTGGAGTGTGCCGCACGGCTGGGGATGGGAGAGAAAGCTGAGTTCTGAAGATCCTCCTGTGCTTCTGGCCCTTCTGTCGGGGAAAATGTGATCCTGAGGGGTTCAAGTGTTCTGGCTTCGTAAATTCCATTTCAAGGTAGATTTGGGGCAGCCTGCAGCTGCTCGTGGTCCTCGGGGCCGTGAAAAGGCAGCACCCTTTCCAGGTGGTTGGAGACAGAGTGTAGTTCACCTTCTCCAAAGGTGAGTCATTCTGAAAATTAGCAGCTGGAGACTCAACTGCAGAATCAGTGAGATTCTGGACCAGGAGCCCCGGGGTGAGTTGTGGGCACTGAGCATGAGGAGGCACAGCACAGAGCAAGTTTGCTGGAGCAGAGTGTGTCTGCAGCATCTGGCAGGGCTCGTAGAGCATGGCGGCGGTGGCGGTGGTGGCGGTGGCGGTGGCGGCGGCACCCACAGGTGACCACTCTTCTTTCTCGTGATAACTTCCTGAAAGTGCTGGAACGTGAACAGGCCTGAGTACAGTTGGCTGGGCTGTGCTGGACTGTCTGTGTCCAAAAGGAGCTGACCGAATGACGAGTGCTAAGCGGGCCAGCGCTCCTAAACATGGCCCGGAGGTCAGGCGCGTGGAACTCCACTGAGGGAAGATGCTGAAAATAGTTGCTGGGTCTTGACTTTCTGTCTTCCCAAATCCTGGTCTCCGAAGGTAGGACACAGAAGCCCTTCGATGACGTCTGCACATGGGAACACGAGTGTCACTGAAGTGCAGGGACGGTCCCGATGTGCACTTTCCCACTCTCTCCTGAGTAGTTTTCTTGTAGTGAAGGTACGCTGAGAACCCTCACTATGGCCTGCATGACCCGGGGTGAGAGTCGAGCAGACATGCTGAATGTTCTAGTTAATGCGCAAGAGCTTAGGAACAATCTACAGAGACGAAATAATAAGAATAAATATGGGTTCTTACACGTGAGCAGCTGCCAAGTAAAGGAATGAATTACGTGTTTACAGAGACATCTTAGTAGTGCAGGTAGGCACTGGTTAACGTGGTCCTTGGGGATGGTACAGAGTGGGGTACAGTGTAGATAATGTTTGTTTCAGCCCGTGTGGGATGAAAAGGTGACAGTTGTCTTTGCCTAGTGTCCCTGTTCTTAGAGTGTCGGCTTAGATGGATTTCTGCTTGAGAAGGAGCAAGGACAGGTGAGGTGGCATTTTGGCTAGTCCATGTGCAGGCGGTAGATGCAGGACGGAAATAATTCTCATCCCAAAGGACTTTCCAGAGAGGGTAAGTTTTCTATCCCAGATTAACCCGGGGGCTGGGGCCAAATGGCAGGTATGCAGAAGGAAGCTCTTAAAGCCTTTTCCTCGTGAGGATCCAACGTAGTTTTAAGGAAACCTTCTGTTTTAGTCTGTTGCATTACCTCCCCTGGGAGTCCACATCTTTTTGGTTCAGATAAAGAGGACAATGATGAGTGACTCCAGCTGGTGGGCCTGGTGACTAGGAAGTCTCCTGGGATTACGTACAGGAGCTGAGTGACTCCTGCAGCCCTGCCACTGAAAAGGCCACCTCAGCGAGAATGGTGACCCGTGAGAGCTGGCTACATCATGGATCTCTATGCAACCCATACCCAGCTGCTCTACCTGAGAGTCTCTTGTCTTCCTGAACTTGCTTGCTGTCATCTAATCTCATGAGTCTCAGGAGTGTCTGTCCTTGGAGAGAATGTTTCTGTCTAGAGGAAATGGCCGCACAAGTCTTCCCTTTCTGCTGGCTTTTACACTCTTCTGCGCCTTCCTCTTCCTCTGTGATCTCCCAGGCCTTGGCGGGGAAGGGACTGTAAATGTGTGATTATTGTCCTGTTTCTGGCTGAGCCTCAGTCACTATGCCACAGCTATAGACCATTATTCTCAGATGTTTGACTAGTGAGTCTCTGCAATAAGCATCTCCCAACGCGAAGGAGAAATTTCCTTCCGCCATTGAGGCTGAGAGCAGTAGTAATCTATAGTGTAAACACAAATGTTTGGAAATCACTTTGACACACACGTCACATCTGTTTGACGAAACAGTAACAACTCCCGTTTGTAGCCTGTGACCTCAGTCCCAAGTGTCCTGGGCCTGCAGCACTGTACAGGTTCCTTCTTGTGACGTGAGTCTCAATCCATGTGGACTTTTGCTGCTGCTGCTGCCCTGTGTTCACTACTGGCTTCTGGAAAGCCACACGTAGCAGGCACTGGAACTGTTAATGGAAGAATGCCCCAGACTAGTATTAGGCTAGACTGGGAATGAAGAGTATTCCACTTAGTCTTGCTAATTCTTTGAGGTTTATCTTTAACAGCTGAGTCCAGCAGAGGGCGATATTGTACTACCAGTTTGGTTCATTTCTCATTGCTCACCCTAGTGACCTAATTAAATGAGTTACACTGTCTTACAAATGTTACACTGATCATATGAAACACCCTGCTTCTCAATATGCAGTATAGTGTGTTTGGAGTTTTGTCAAATCAAAATATTCTATTTCTTTTCTCCATCCTTTGCATTAAATACCAATTCTGTAGCAGCACTTTTTTTTTTACTTAAGAAAGTATCTTTTCTTAAAATTTTATAAATGAATATCTTTTAAAGTTGGTCTTATTTAAATTTATGGGCTCCTTACCAGTTTGGACCTGTTGTAATGTAATTCTTGTAATCAGCACTCAGGAGGCTGACAGAGTTGTGAGTTCAGAGCTGTCTAGGGCTATGTAGTGATGCCCTGTATTAAAACAGACGAAAGAAAAAAGATATAGAATGCACATACTCAGTTTTGCATGTATTTATAGACCCTAGGATTTTTCTGAATTGGATTCTTCAATAAAATCCCCCCCCCTTTGCAAATGTCCATACTTATTCTAAAGGACAGTGGTTTTTCTAATTATGTTTAGTTCATAGATCCAACTGCAAATATAGAGAACTACTCATTTAAGATTGTAATGTGTGTGTAGGCCTGAGCCTACACTTTAGTCCACTTTA
The DNA here is from genome assembly GCF_004664715.2 of Peromyscus leucopus. Taxonomy (NCBI): domain Eukaryota; kingdom Metazoa; phylum Chordata; class Mammalia; order Rodentia; family Cricetidae; genus Peromyscus; species Peromyscus leucopus. The sequence continues at coordinate 11,416,553 of NC_051071.1, read as the reverse complement.
GTCTCTCACTGACCTGGGCTTTGCCAGTTTGGCCTCGCTGGCTGGCTGGCCAGAGCTCCAGGAACCCACCTGTCGCCCCTGCATGCCAGCGTGCCTGGCTTTTTCAAGTGGGAAGTGGGGGGATCAGACTCAAGTCCTCATGCTTCGGTGGCAAGCTCTCCACTGACGGCTGCTTCCGCACACACGTGAGTGGGCTCAGAAGCCAGAGGATGTCACGGGTCCTACTCTGTCACTCTTTGCCCTAGCGCCTTGAGACAGGCCTCTCAATGGCTGTGAGGCTAGGGTGACAGTTCCTGTCCCCACACCCCACAGAACCCGATCACACATCGATATGCAGCCACAGGTGGCCTCTTGAATAGGGACAGATTTGATTCTCCTGCTCGAACAGCGAGTGCTCTTGTCCACTGGGTCATCTTTCTTGTCCCCAGGCTACACTTAAAAACCCTTTGTAGCTCACAAGTATATTCATGCTGCCATCCAAATCCATCTTCCTGTACACTGTAACTCTGAGAGTTTGCCCTGCAGGCACACCAACCAGCATGTACAGTTTTGCACTGAGGGTCATTGAGAAGCCAGAGGGTGACTCAGCAAGTTAACACCTGTCCCCAAGCCCAAAGACCTGAGTTCAGTCCCCGGGAGCTGCATGGTGGATGGGAGAGAACCAGTGCTCACAGATTTGTCCTCTGACCTCAATATGCACACCATGGCATGCACAAATGCCCATGTGCACACACACACACACACACACACACACACACGCACACACAAAATAAAATGTAATGATAGTAAAAGAGTCATGGAATCATAGGCCTTTAGGAACCTTGCTAGTCCTCTAGAACAAGGCTCCTTAGCTTTTCATGGCATTTTAAAAGATGTTAGTGTGTATATTGTGATTTATCACAGCCTTGGCCAGACTCTCTCTGCAGGTGCAAACGCATTCATACCTGTTGAGAATGTCTTCAAGTTGCCAACCTTTCTATACAGGATGATTGCCACCATTTAGAAGTTGTCAATGTGTGTGTGTGTGTGTGTGTGTGTATGCGTGCACACGCATGTACATGCATGCTGTGTTGCCCACGCCACAGTGACTGTGTAGAGATCTGAGGGTAATTTGTAGTCAGTTTTCTCCCACTTTATGTGGGTTCAGGGACCCATCTCACTTTGCCAGGCTTGGAGAGCAAGCACCTTTACCTGCCAAGCCATCTAGCCAGGTCTTTAAGTGTTGTAGTTGTCTATTTATTGTGTATGAATGTCCATTTGGATGGGATGTGTGTGTATGCCACGGTGTATATGTGCTGGTCAGAAGACAACTCGTGCGAGTCAGTTCTGTCCTCCTTCCATGTGGCCCGAGAACTGAATCCTGATCAGCATGCTTGGAGGCAAGTGGCTTTACCTGTTTTTAATTTAATTAATAATGCTTTTCATGATTTCTGGCCATACTGCCTACATTGTGATTTGGCCATCTCAGTGGCCCTCTTCAAGTTTAATGTATCTGTATGTGTGGGTTAGCAAGAAGGTAATTTCCCCATCCTTGAGGATACTTTTTTTTTTTTGGTATTTCCATCTTGATTGACCACTTGTCTATCTGTATGTGTGGGTTAGCAAGAAGGTAATTTCCCCATCCTTAAGGATAGTGACCACTTGTCTATCTGTATGTGTGGGTTAGTAAGAAGGTAATTTCCCCATCCTTAAGGATAGTGACCACTTGTCTATCTGTATGTGTGGGTTAGTAAGAAGGTAATTTCCCCATCCTTAAGGATAGTGACCACTTGTCTATCTGTAACGTGTGGGTTAGTAAGAAGGTAATTTCCCCATCCTTAAGGATAGTGACCACTTGTCTATCTGTATTTTGTTTTTCTTATTCTGTATTGTTGTCGGTTAGTAAGGAGGTAATTTCCCCATCCTTGAGGATAGTGACCACTTGTCTAGCCTTCTCATCTTCATTTGAAGAAAAACCAAAGCTCATAGAGGTCATGTAATGTCCTGTGTCAACATTTATTGGAATTTGAATGTTTTTCCACTCCTTTAAAAACATTCCTCTAATGCCACATTAACTCTTCATCTTATAAGTTTATGTGTATTTTACTTTACCTGATCATCTTGGCTCCATGAGAATGACCTTCTCTTAACTTCTCACATTGTTTTTATTTCCCAAGGATACAGAGTGACAGGCTTCACTGTGGTGTTCTCATGCATGTGTCATTATACTTGGTTCTGACTCCAGCAGTGGTCAAGGAGGGCTGGGTCACCATGGAGACATGCTCTATATTGGATCCAGGAATGCAGTTGGAAGCACATTCAAGTGTATATTTTAAATCCTTAGAGATATGCATTTACTTTCTAGCGTTGTCTTTTTTCTTGGCCTGTCTCCAGCTGGTCTGTGTGGGGGAAGAGCAGGAAGGAAGAGGCCGCTATGGTTTCCACCGTGTGGATGTGCAGGCTGCATTAAGAACATGAACAGCCTTAAAAAGGATTGTCATATAGCACCTTCAGAATTTATAGGAAGAATTGGTAGTCTAACAGAATTTAAAGAAAATCAGGAAGAGGCAAATCACTCACAACGGTCTCTAGTGAATTATCATATTACACACGGCCACTTACTAACTGTGGAAATCCTTATGAGGTGTTTTGAGTACATTAATTTTTAGGACTGTGGCCTAGTGCACTAAGTTTCAAAAAAGGGAACTTCTAATTTAGGCTCTTCCTGTTTCTGATTTGAGTTTTCACATCACACAGAGAAGTCATGTCAACCATCTTTTAAAAATATTTTTATTTTGACTGATAAAATTGCTTTGCTTTAAGATTTAATAATTTGACTTATGATTTCTTCTGAAAAGTCATGTATAATAAGGATAGTAAATTATGTGTGATTTATACTTATATGAATTTATAAAATAAGTCATTATAAAAAATGATAATTTATAAGATATAAAACAGCTACATAAGCACTATGTTTTTTAGGAGCAGCAAGATAAAGGTCCTTTCTTAAGAAAGCAAGCCACCACTGTTTCCTGAGTATGTGTGTGGTGTAATCTTACAGTTATCACAGCCCCCGAAGAAGGCTGTGTTTTTACCTCCATTTTACTGTGATGAGTTGACACTCGAGGTCACATTGCTGGTAATATAGAGTTAGGACTTGAACTTGGAGCTAGCCAATTCCAAAGAGAATGCTTTTAATTATTCCTGGCCATCCTGCCTGGGCTGTGATCGGTGAGATCTTAAGCACGGGTTGTGTTTTGTGTTTGTAGGGGAGGTGGACCTTCTCAGTGTTCCTCCAAATGCTGTGATGTCTTCAAAGTTAGGGGAAGAGTCTTTGGCTTCTTGCTGGTTTGTTTTTAAATGAATCAAGGGCTCTTGTGTTATTTTAACAAAAGAAATAATTTGAAGGTGTAGGGAGATGGCCGGATCAGTAAAGTGGTTGCCACACAATCTGAAGGACCTGAGTTTGATCCCCACACCCATGTGAAAAGATCTCCAGCACCAAACGCAAAGCCACGTGTAGTGGGTGAAGTGTGCTTGTGATGCCTACCACTGGGGCGGGGGACAGGAGGGGCTGGAACTCACGGGCCAGTCAGCTTCGTCTAATTAGTGAGTCTCAGGTCCTCGGTGAGAGGCCTTGTCTCGAAAAAACAAGATGGGGAGCTCCTGAGGAACAGCACCCCAGGTAACTCTGACATCCACATGTGCGTGCACACACAGACAGATAATAGAAGGGGTGATGGTAAGTTTTTGTTGCCAGTTTTTGTGTTCTTAATAACTAAAGGTTTTTTTTTTTTTTTTTTGGTTTTTCGAGACAGGGTTTCTCTGTGTAGCTTTGCGCCTTTCCTGGAACTCGCTCTGTAGACCAGCCTAACCTTGAACTCACAGAGATCTGCCTGCCTCTGCCTCCCAAGTGCTGGGATTAAAGGCGTGCGCCACCACCCGGCTTTAAAGTTTTTTATATAAGATAAAAATGAAAAATTCAAGCTTTGTTAATAGATGACTAGAATTTGTCAAAAGGGTTTTCAAATAAAATACATTAAGTTATTTTATTTATTGTTGTTGTGTGTATGCATGGTATATGGCTGTGTGTGTGTGTGTGTGTGTGTGTGTGTGTGTGTGTGCGTGTGTGTGCGTGCGCGTGCATGCGTGTGTGCCATGGTGTGCCTGTGGAAGTCTTAGGACAGCTTTCGGGAGTGGGTCCCAGGGACAGAACTCAGGCTGTCAGGCTCCCGTGGCATGGCCTTTGACCTGCTGAGCTCTCTCCCCTTTCTGGCTCCTACTAGCACACGGCCTTTAACAGGCCAGCCACACGGCTTCCAGCAGGGTTGTCAGGAAGTGTTGACATGTGAACACGTGTGCATGGCATGCGTGTGGAAGTGAGAGGGCACCTGTGTGCACTTGCCTCTCTGCTTCCGTCTCTGCGTGCATTTCAGAATTTGAGCTCAGGTACTGGCCTTGCACTTTACCTACCCAGCCATTACATCAGCCCTAAATTTTTAAAAATTGTTAAAAAAAAATTGTTGTTATGTGTATGTGCCTGAGTGTATGTATATATATCACATGTGTATAGCAGCCTGCAGAGGTCAGAAGAGTATCAGAGCCCCTGGAACTGGAGTTATATATGGGTGGTTGTGAGCTGCCACGTGAGTGCTGGGATTCGAACTCAGGTCCTTTGCAAGAGCAGCAAAAGCTTTAACTCTGAGCCAGTATTCTTCATTCTCTCCAGTACTTCCTAAATATTTTGTTTAATTATTTTGATTTCCATTTTTATATTATATTATACAAAGTTAATGATGACATGAATATCTCATCACATAGCCATTCTTCAGAAATTTGATTAAAATTTCCCATACACCAGACTTGTGTCATTAGACCTAGCTTTTAGACAGCTCTTCACCAAATTATTCTTAGGAACTGTGGGGTTTTTTTCATCTTCCTTCTCTCACTTTTTAAAACTCTTTCTCTGTTCTCTACCTCCTTTTACTTTCTTTTGTACGTGTTATGTCAATATGTCCAAATAAAGATATTGGCAGGCTTTAAACTGAATAGAACTTAGAGCCCTGCTTCTCTCCAGGATCTTAAAAAAAAATTTTTTTTTTTGAGGATTTCATACAATTGTACAGTATTTATATCATTTCGGTCCTTCCTTCAACCCCCTCAGCTTCTTTTGTGCCTCCCTTTCAAGTTCATGACCTCTTCCTATAATTATTATTGTGACACACATGCTTGCTTATTTCCTAGGGTCTGTGGTAAAAGGAGACAACTAACTTCCACATATACATCAGCACACACACACAGGCACATGCACACACACACACACACACACACACACACACACACACACACACACACAACCTACTGAGCCAATTACTGTTCTTAAGTACAAGAGTTTAGAGCTGACTACTTCAGGCTGAATAACAACCTATCAAGGCTCGTCCCTGGACAGACTGATTTCCCTTCTCAGTAGCCATTGTTTGCCTGTAGCTAGCTCTTCATATTGTGGTTAACAATCCATTATTGCATTAGCATGTGGATTGATGTTGTCCTTATGCACGTCTTTTTTAGACAACCCTATTGTTGAGATCATGAGGGCAGCGTTCCTGTCATATCTAGCAGTCTGGTTCTCAGGCTCTTACAACTTTCTATCCCTTCTTTAGAGATGTTCCCTGAGCCTCAGGTGTAGGGGCTGTGCTGTCGATACCAGTGGGGGCTGGGCATCCCGTGGTCATTTACTCTCCGTGTTTTGACCAATTGTGGGTCTCTGAAGTAGACTCTATCTGTTGCAAAAAGAAGCTTCTTTGAAGAGAGGAGTAAGAGGTGCACTTATCTGTGGGTGTCAGGATAAGTACTTAGACTATAATTAGAAAAACAGCAGCAGTGGGTGCTCCTTGAGGATCGCTGACCCCTCCAGGTTTACAGGACCAGACGTGAATCCCTCTGTTGAGTAGACCTCGAGTCCGATTAGATGGTGTTGGTTACCCCAGATAATCGTGCCACTATTGTGCCGTCAGAGATACCTTGCTGGGCTCATCATTGTTGTGGTTCATAGGTTTCACAGCTGTGTAGGACTGTTGATTGCTTCTTCCCTTGGCATCTCGCGTGGCACCTTTGGATACTATGAGAACCAGTCCTCAGGGAAGAAGCTTCCAGGTCAGTTCCAGCTCAATTCCTCCACGTCCTGTGTCCAAACTGTGTGGTATCTTTACAGTAGGATCTTATGTTCAAGTTCTGGAAGGCAACCAAGGCAAGACAATGCCTGTATTGTTTGGGGGCATCTCTTAGACTCCACTGACCAACAACTTGAAGGGGTTCCCATGTCCAGCATGGGGGTTTTTGTTAGATAATCTGTGATTCTTGAAGGGGAGCGTTATCACCCTGTTTACACTGTCTATATGCATACATATGTATTTTAAATAAACACATAAAATAATGTTTCTTTATGACTTTTACAAACATCCTTAGTTATTTATGTGTTATTTATCACTCTTCCCTTATTTCCCTGTGTGTTATCCTTCCTCTGCCCTCCCTGTTAAAGAGTCCCCCCAACTTCCTCTGTCTCCCCGCTTCCCCTCATTGCTGGTATGTCCTACTGTTGTGCTTTGTTGATAGGTGTGATAGCCCACTGCAGATGCTGTTCCCTTCTCAAATGTATGACTAAATTCAAATATTCATCTTGTCATGCTTCAAGTTTTGTCTAAAACCAGAACTAAACATTCAGAAAAGACAAGGCCCCCCAAAATTCCCCCTTGTTATTTAATGACTTCATAAACCACTTAGAAGGCTGATGTGTTGGCACATGTATTCTGTCACTTGGGAAGTTGAGGCTGCAGCTCTGCTGAAGGTTCCGTGTCAGCTTGGTCTACATAGCAAGTTACAGGCCAGCTAGGGCTGCATAGTGAACACTTGTTTCAAAACACAATAAAGAAGCAGAGTAGAGCCAACCTTGGTACACGGGACTGGAATCTCAGCTACTTAGGAAGCTGAGGCAGGAAAATTCTGAGTTCAGAGACAGAGAGCCTGAGTAACTAGTGAAACCCTGACTCACGATACAAAAAGAAAAGGACTGCAGCTCGGTGCTGGAGTGGTCGGTCTAGGAGGTGCCAGGCCCTAGATTCAATCTCTAGGATCACAGGAGGAGGAAGAGGAGCAGGCGGTGGTGTGGGAGAAGAGGAGGAAGAGGAGGAAGAAAAAGCATCTTTAGTTTAAATTATTATACACAGATTCAGGGCATGTATGTTATAAAAACAATGAGCATTTTGTGTATCTTTTCAGTCGTACAAGGAGCCACATTTTCCCAGAGGGTACTTAATTTGCCTTAGGTCACTTGCTGTACAATGGGAAAGAGAGCTTGAACCCAATTCCACTGTCCTAGAATCTTAGATTTCCCGGAATCTGTCTCCTTCTGGTTCTGGTGATGGGCCTCCATAGACAAGTCCCTGGAGAGCAGAGGGGCGAGGCGTGCTGAACCTCAGTGGGCAGAGAAAGCTTCAGTGTGCTTTGTTAGAGATCTGTAGTATGTTCCCTTAGTAAATTTAGAAAATGCAGATAGATATCAGTAGTTTGGCTTGTAACCTAATCCTTACATTATAATAATCAAACCCATTAATTTGGAGAAATATCTTTTTTTAATAATGAGCTTTGGCTATGTAGGTGGATATGGTACATTTTATAGTTTACAAATGGTTCATTCTGTCTTCATGACCCTCAAAGAATTGGGGAACTGTCCTCAAATTGAAGAAAGTAAATTGTATATTATTTTAAAATAGTGGAACTATAGTCTTAAATACATGTAATAAGTACATACATTGGTTCATTCTGTCTTCATGACCCTCAAAGAATTGGGGAACTGTCCTCAAATTGAAGAAAGTAAATTGTATATTATTTTAAAATAGTGGAACTATAGTCTTAAATACATGTAATAAGTACATACATTGACATACTCCATTTATTCAAATTTTAGCTTAAAAAGGCCATTGAGGGTATCTTTAAATGAACAGATAAAAACAAATTTGTATTTAACATGTTAAGTATATAGCTAAAAATGTCTTGAGAATCTGTTGTTTGAGAATTCTTTAAAGCTGTTTATTTAGACACAGTTAATGTATTTATTTAATTATTATTTATCAATAAAAAATCAGGAGAGAGATATTGGGGTAAGAACCTGAAAGATTGGGGCTGGAGAGATGGCTCAGAGGTTGAGAGCACTGACTGCTCTTCCAGAGGTTCTGAGTTCAACTCCCAGCAACCACATGGTGGCTCACAACCATCTGTAATGAGATCTGGTGCCCTCTTCTGGCCTGCAGTCATACATGCAAGCAGAACACTGTATACATGATAGATAAATAAATCTTAAAAAAAAATAAATAGATAAAGAACCTGAAAGATCAGAGAAGCAGCCACCAGTGACTTCCCCCCTCTTCTGTTCCTTCCTCCAAAAAGGGACCGAGATCTTGTCTAAGCCCTGCCTTACTACTTTCTCAGTCCTCCAAAACCTCTATGGTTAATTTTGGTCAGCTAGTGGCTAGCTCTGACCTCTGATTCAAAACAAACATTATTGTCAGAATACAATCAAAATATAGCACAATATTTCCCATTTTTTTTGTCTAAATAAAAAGGGAAAGTTTTAACACTAATATAGTAAAACTATATATAATAAGTACAAATACAAATATATACAGGTAAGAATTACACTAGCAGTGTCCAGTCCATTTGCATTTGGCAAGTTCAGAGAAAATACTCCATTATCTATCCTATCTTGGTAAGCCTAAAGTGTTATACCTAATTCACTTTCCATCCTAACTTGTATTACCAGTCCAAAACTATCTTTTTATGTCTCTCAACCTTATATACTTTACACCTCTTTTGTGAGTTTCCTTTCTGAATTTGGTAACAAGGAAAACTATAGCTATCTAGTGGTGTTTGTCAGCTTAATGGTATTGCCATAATCCGGGTGGAATTGTTGTGGAGCCTCATCATCTTTTTGGAGACTTCAAAGGTCTCTATTAGGAATGGCTATGGTTCACTGCAGAAAACTTAAACATTTTAAATGTCATGTGCAGCAGATCTTAAAGAGCTTAATTCCTAATTACCTAATAGAGATTCAGGACTCAAACCTGAAATCATGTACAGGAAGCTAGATGAAGCCTTCTTTCTAGCATTAGTTAGTACTCTGTATGACTATTAATATCATTACAGAAAGTTTAATATATATGTAATATTAATTTTGTAAATTTTGAGATAATATTTATACCTTAAGAAAAGTCTTGAAGAGTTGAAATAAAACCAAAGAATTATGAGATTAGTGACAATAGAAAGGTCCCTTAATTTGTTTTTTCTTCTGTCCCATGTCAGGTGGCTCCTCTGACATGAGACAGAGATTTTGACTTTTCCTTTAACAAGCATGCTTGGGTTTAGAGAAGGAGAGAGCCATGCTCCAACTCCAAAGCCAACTTTAATTTTTAATTGAACTGGGACTGTAAAAAGACCATTTGCATTATCTGTCTGTAGAGAATAGCAGAAGCAAACACTTGGGAAGATTTATGAAATTTTATCCTCTTGAAAATTTGATATATCAATAGGCCAATTTACTCTTTTTCTTGGGACATTTTCTCTGGATGATTCATCCTTTTAGTTCAGATGTCTCACTTGTCCAGTGGTCTTCAGATTCCTTAGCCTTCATTCTCCTGAAAGACAAAAACAAAACCCTGCCCCAACCCTAACTTTGGGGAGTCTCCTTTTTGGCAAGTTATATCTGGTCAAATGAAAAGCATTTGTGAGTCATGTAAGTTAGTTTAGATTGAATGGTCACACTGTTTGATGAACTATCACCTCTTCTAATCAAGAAGTCTCTCCTGTTCAAATCTAATCTTTATTAATTTTGATAGTATCTATCGATGTTCTTCTGTGGGGAAAAAAAAAAAGCAAACCCTCTTCCCCAGCATAACACATATCCTGGTTCCCATTCTGAGGTCAGCACATCTTTAAAGTACACAGGCTGATTCAATTCAGTAGTTTTTTTCTATTATCCAATGTCTCTCTGCAGCTGTCATTTTCTTTCTCATTGGCATTTAGAAAATTTACGGTTAATAAAGCATTATGCAGTCTATCTCTGGGGGTCTTTATTACCCCTTTCTACTTACTAAGCATATCTTCTAGAGTGTGATTAGATCTTTCTGTGACTGCTTGCCTTGTAGGATTGTGTGGTATACCTGTAATATGCTCTTTGCTGTAATATGCAAAAAAATGTTAAATTTTACCAGAGACGTATACTGGAGCATTTCATTGTTAGTCTTAATTTGTACAGATATTCCCAGGATGACCATAACTTCTAATAAAAGTGTAATTACAGAATCAACGTTTTCAGAGCTAAAAGCAGTTGCCCTTTGAAATCTTGAATATGTATCTATGTTACGGTGTACATATCTTAATTTTCCAAATGCTGCAAAATGAAACACAACCATCTGCCAAATTTCATCTCTTTGAATACCCTTTGGGTTACTTCCTGCAGGTAGTGGAGTTTGGTTATACAAAGAACAAGTAGGACATTTCCTTATAATTTCTTTGGCATGTTGACAAGTGATAGAAAAATCTTTTTTCAAACCTTTGCTATTAACACATTGTTTCTTATGAAGTTCTGAGACTTCTAGCACACTTCCTATCAATAGTTGATCAATTTCATCATTACCTTGTGCCAGAGGGCCTGGTAGACCCATATAGGATCTGATATGTGTTATGATTTCTATTTCTGATTATTTCTTGTAATGGAATAAATAACAAAGTTAATTCTGAATCACCTGGAATAGTTCAGCAGTTCCGATATCTAAAACAACTCTGCATATTGAGAGTCAGTAACTATATCAAGAGGTTCTGGAAAATCTAATCATACCATGAGAATAGCATATAATTCTGACTTTTAGACAGACTCATAAGGGCTCTGAGCCACTTTACTTAAATTCCCTGACTTATAACCTGTCTTTAATGATTTGTTTGCATCAGTATACAATATAGGGGCTCCAGAAATTGATATTCCCCATACAGTGTGAGAAAGGATTCAATTAGTTCTGTTTATAAATTGAAGTCTCTTGCTTTTGGGATATTCGTGATATTTGTTGCTAATCTCTCACAAAAAATTATTGCAAGCTCTTTCCCAATGTTCATTTTTCTGCTCATAATGAGAAAATTTCAGCATTAGTAAAAGGTTCCACAATTTCTGCTGGGTCTATTCCTTCTAACTGATGAAGTCTTAATTTTCCTTTCAGGATCAACTCAGAGACCTTTTCTACATATGTCTTTAATTTTTCCTCTGTTTGTGTGGTAAAAATATCCATTCTCAGATACTATCTTCTCTCTGCATTAGAATTCCAGAAGGGGAATATGTAGATTGTAAAATAATCAGAATACAGTCAAACTATAGATCCAAACAATCCACATGTGCATTCTGTAATTTCTTTTCTACCAAAGTCAGTTCTCTCTCAGCCTCTGCTGATAATTTTCTTGGACTATTTAAGTCCTTATCACCTCCTAAGGTTTGAAAGAAATTACTTAGTTCTAGAGTTGTCAATCCAGTTTTGGGCCATAGCCAGTTAATATCTCCTAGCAATTTTTGAAGATCATTAAGAGTTTGTAATTGATATCTCCTGATTTGTACTTTCTGTAGTTGAATTTTCTTTTGTGAACCTATAAAATCCTAAATAATTAATAGAATCTCCTCTTTGTATTTTTTTAGAGCAATTTGTAGTCCTCAACAAGGCAAATTTTTCTTTACTTCTTTAAACATTTTCTCTAAGGTATCTGCATCCAAATCAGTTAGTGAGATATCACCCATATAATGGTAAATTATAGATTGAGGAAAGTGATTATGAATTATTTCCAATGGCTATTGTACAAAATATTGACATAATGTAGGGCTATTTAACAGCTCTTATGGAAGAATTTTGTCCTGATATCTTTTAACAGACTGGGGATTATTATAAGTTGGCACTATGAAGACAAATGTTTCTCTATATTGTTCTTTTAAAGGTATAGTTAAAAACAACAACAACAACAAAAAAACCAGTCTTTTAAATCAATCACTATAATAGACCATCCTTTAGGTATTAGGGAAGGCAAGGGAATTCCAGACTGTATAGAGCCCATTGGCTGAATCACCTTATTAATAGCTCTTAGATCTGTTACCATTCTCCATTTTCCAGATTGCTTCTTAATAACAAATATAAGAGAATTCTAAGGACTGGTTGATTCTTTGATATGTTAAGCATTTAGCTGCTCCTTTACCAGCTGTTCTAAGGCCTGTAATTTTTCTGATGTCAAAGGCCATTGTTCTACCCAGACAGGTTTGTCAGTTAACCATCTTAAAGGTAGGACTGCTGGTACCTTTGAAAGATCAGCAGCTGTTGTGCCCTGTTTTTGTACAACCTGAATGGTCGGTGACTGTTCTTTATAATACTGTTTAATATTTTTCCCAGAAACATACATTAGTTTATGGTTTGTTTCTAAGATTGGAGGAAAGTTAATCTAGGTATTCCATTGCTGTAACAAATCACATCCCCACAAACTCATTGCTATGTTAGTCTCATATGACTTTAATTTTTTCTCTCTGTTCTTCAAGCCCTATAAATTGAACCCATCTTGTACTTTATTTTTACCTGAGATAAAGTTCTAATCCCTAAAAGCTGAACATTTACCTCCTGACTCTTCAATTTGGATGCCAAGAATTGGGTGTAATTATTGTTATATTGTTATATCTGCCCCTGTGTCTACTAAACCCTCAATTAACTTGGTCTTTGATCATTTATAAAAGTTTGCCAAAATATTTGCTTTATGGTTTCTCCTCAAAATTTTGCTTTATCCTCTAAAGCTGTTCTGTCATCCAGAGCAGTATGGTTTTCTGTAACAGGCATTAAATCTTTTATTGCTCTATGGAAGAGTTTCCCCAGTGCTGACAGAAAATGATTGAACCAAATTTGACACAGGGGCCTGTGAGAGACCCCCTATGATATTTCCTGATGGCAAAGAATTACTTTGGCTGTCCCATGTTGATCTGTATTCATTAGTCCAGTGTAGGCTTTTGCCACACCTGAATATTCCAGAAGGCTGGAGCCTTCTGTTTGGATTCTCTCTAGAAAAAACATTGTCCCTAAGAATGCCTTGCCTACAGTCCCTTTTCAGATGACCTGATTTACCCCAATTAAAACCTTTGATTTTTAGAAGTCACCTCTCCTATCCAAGTATCATCATAAGTGTGAAATCCAAGGTATCAGCTATATTTCTAATCCATTCATCTATGGGTGCTGATCTTGCCTTTAAAGTCCTGATCACCCTTTTACGTTCTGTATTAGCATTTTCAAAAGCCAAAGATTCAGTTAATATTTGTCTAACTTCTGGATCTGATATCATTCTATTTACAGCTGAAGTCAATCTTTGTAAAAATAATAATAATAATAATAATCAGTGAAGGCTTCTTTTGGGCCTTGTATAATTTTGGTAACTGACTCAGCCCTATTTCCTGATTCTTCAGTCTTGTCTCAAGTATTCAAAGCTGTTGTAGGGATTGGGCCAGGGTGTGATCATCAAATGTAAACTGTCTTTCCACATCAGCATAATGGCCCTCATCAAGAAGCATCACTTTGTACAATGACTATACACTAATAACCTTTTAAAAAGAAAAGTAAGGCAAACCTTTCTGCTCTAATCAAATCAGTAACAGGCTCTTCCAGTAATTTGCAAGCAAATATACTGCATAGTGTTTGGTTTATGATCTGCTACTTTTAATTTTCAGTTAATGAATTTGATGATGAACTGAGATGTGCTGTTATACAAGATAACTTGGATAATTATGAGTTCACAAAATGATTGTTAGTGTTTATAAAATTACATGAAGTTTTTTCTTTGTTAGGTTATAAAAGTAGGACATGCTTATTGGAAAAGTGAAATGACTCAGAAACATGAAGTTAACTTTCCTCTTTCCTACCTCCCATCTTCTAGAGTAACATTTTAGTGTATCTTCAATACTTTTGCTGTATGTATAAGACATGTACATGTATATGCAGTATGTTAGTTTGGGTTTTCATGGAACATTAATGCTCTATAAACATCGTGTAATAGACACTCTTCAATACAGAGCTCATATATGGTTAATTTATAGTGCCTTAAATTAGTTCATTTAACCAATTAACCAGTAGTTAGATCACCTTCAGTTTTTATTACAAATGAAATTTTCAATTATACATCATTGCACAAAGAACTAATGTGTATCTCTTTTTGTCTGAAAATTTTTTACATTCAGAAATGCTGGATCAAAGGTGACAGGCATTTTAAAATATGGTGAATATTTACAAGTTGACCTCCTGAAAAGGAGTTTACAGGTGTGTTGCAGCCTCGGACCTTCACCAACCCGGGATTGTCATAGTTTAAAAAGACTTTCTAATCAACTTGCAAAAGCTATCTTGCTTTGATTTTCAGCCACAATCGTTTTATATTTTTCCCAGTTATTTTACTTTATTTTAAAATTTCATTTATTTTAGTATCTTATGTGATTAGATGTTTTGTTTGCATGTGTGTCTGTGCACCAAATGTGTACCTGTGCCTGAGGAGGTAAGAAAGGGGCTTTGGGCCCCGTGGGAGCGGGGTTACTATGGTTGTGAGGTACTGTGCGGGTTCTGGGTATTGAACCTCTCTGAGAGCAAACAATTGCTCTTAACTGCTGAGCCAGTTTTATTTTAGATAAGTTGTCATGTAACCCAGGCTACTCTGCAACTTACTAGTCAGCCAAGACTGGCCTGGAACTCCTGCCTCTCCCTGCCAAGTGCTGGGACTGTTTGGTTTTCTTTTACCACAGTTTATTTTATTTTTTCTCATTTTTAAAAAATTGAATAGTAAGAGTTGTTTGGGATGTAATGGCTCCCCCATCCCGAGACAGGGTTTCTCAGTGTAGCGCTGGCTGTCCTGGAACTTGCTGTGTAGACCAGGCTGGCCTCAAACTCAGAGATCCCCTGCCTCTGCCTCCTGAGTGCTGGGATTAAAGGTGTGCCACCATGCCCAGCTAAATTTATAATTCTTATAGAACTTTTTGTCTGGAAACAGTTTCTGTATATTTGTTCCAATTGTTTATGCCTTTCAATTGTGTAAGATTTCATCTTTGGTGTTTGTGAGTGTATACTTTAAATCGTAGTTGAAAGTTTAGTGGGATCTATATTTCCCTGTAACATCTTCTACCTGGTTATTAGGAAAGTTGTGTGTGTGTGTGTGTGTGTGTGTGTGTGTGTGTGTGTGTGTGTGTGAGAGAGAGAGAGAGAGAGAGAGAGAGCACACATGTCTGCTTGAACACTCACATATTTATTGTTTCTCTTGTAAATGACTATCTCAGTCTTATTAATGTTGCTGGTTTTAGTTGATTGTCTTAAGTATTACAATTACATTAGTTATTGCTAAATTGTTTAGTTTAAACTTTACATCTTTGCAGAATGTTGACAGGTAACAGATTTGTTGTGTTGTTAGTGATTTAAATGAATTGGACATTTTCAAAAATGTGCTTTTTACTTTCTTACATGGTAAATGATGATGGCTATAGCTAGTATAAAAAGGTATTCAGGATTCTCAGAAATTTTTAGGAATGTGACAGGTCATTTAGTCAAACTTTTAGAGAACTGCTGATCTAGATCTATGCTTTATTTGGAATACTATTGCTATGATAAATCACCATGACCAAAAGCAACTTGAGGAAAGGATTTGTGTGGCTTTTATGCTTCCATATTTATAGTCCATCACTGAAGGAAGTCAGGACAGGAACCGATGCAGAGGTCATGGAGGGGTGCTGCTTACTGACTTGCTCCTCATGGTTTGGTCACTGAGTTTTGTAAGGGTGCTGGTGTTCTGACACCAAATTCAAAGGGAAAATATATTTGCACATCCCAGAGCTCTTGGCAATAGATGTCCCCTGCTTCACTGTTATTTTTTTTTTTAAGATTTATTTATTATGTATACGGTGTTCTGTCTGCATATGTACCTGCATGACAGAAGAGGGCACCAGATCTCATTGCAGATGGTTGTGAGTCACCATGTGGTTGGTGGGAATTGAACTCAGGACCTCTGGAAGAGTAGCCTGTGCTCTTAACCTCTGAGCCATCTCTCCAGCCCTCACTATCAACTCGAGAATTAGCTGAGTTCCGTTGTTTCATTGTAGCTCATGAATGGTTTTCTTCACAGGTGTTCAGATTGCCCTCCCTCCTCTTCGCCCACCCTTCTCTTGGCGTTTCCTGCAGGGATTATTTCCAGGCGAGTCTCTTAGAGCTAAGCAGACAGCAGTTTGGGAAGGCAGAGTGTAGAAGCAGCCGTTGTGGGAACCGGGTTAATAGACCTGTAACCTAATTTGTCCTGCAGAGTTGTTCTGTCTGTGCTGATCTGTCCTTGCGTTGTCCTAAAAAGACAGTGTTTAACCTTTAACTCTCGGTTTTTATTGCCAGCATAGTGGGGAACCTGGAGTAGAGACAGTCTTAATGCCTTGTTTCCCTCAGAGAAGAGTAACAGTTCTCTCTGTCTCTCTGCGGGGCTGGGGCAGGGCACTGAACCATAGATTAGCGTCTTCAGTGTCTGCACTGAGCCTGGAGCTCACTCCTTAGCCCAGGGCCCTCTTGTCTCTGTTTCCCCAGGGTTGGAATTATGTGCCCATGCTGCCATGCCTAGCTTTTTATGTAGGTGCTGGGATCCAAACTCAGGTCCTCCTGTGACAAGCATGTCAGTGACTGAGCCTTTTCTCCCTCCCCGCTGGGGGGTCTTGGGGGATGAGACAGGCTCTCTCTTTGTAGCCTTGAGTGACCTGAACTCAGAGAAATGTATTAGCCTCAGCCTCCCAAGTGCTGGGGTTAAAGGTGTGCATCCTCATCCTGGCTCCTCTGGTGGGTTTTAAGCATGGCTAACATACGTTGTTCTCCAGAAGCAGCTCCTAGGTTTTTTTTTTTTTTTTTTTTTTTTTTTTAAGTCAAATTTGAAGCAAGCTTTAATTAAACACTGTCCAGGTGGATGGGCTCTGGCCAGGTCCACACCCAGGTTCCTGGGAAATGGCCCAAGTCACAGTTTGTAGCAGTTTAAGAAGGGAAACCCATAGTTCATTGCATTTCCCATCAGGTCCAATGGGGGCCAGCATACATCTTGACGTATTTCCTGCCTGTGAACTTCCCGCCCACATGTGGTCAAGCACATCTGGTGCAGATGGGGCAGTGAAACTTGTTATCTCCCATAAACAATGGCCTCCAGCATTTCAGGAACTCTGTCCCCGGGCACGGGACCTACAGATCAGAGTTATTTTTGTTTCATGGATCTCTAAGGCATGATGATTAAAACTTAAAATGTAACTTTGACTCTCACACAAGCACTGAGCAAACCAAAGGCAAAACTCATGGAAATCAGTGCAAACAACTAAAATCAGAAGATCTCCACGCAGCTCCCTCCCTGAGGAGACTGCTGGGTACAAAAGTGGTGTATAAAAGACGTGTTTGTATTAAAGGCTTCCCAGCTGCTGCAGCCCTGGTGACATAAAAGGCAAATGTCAATATTCAGCTGAGAGTGACTTGAGAGCATGTAAGAGGTCAGTATTTGCTGTGCTCTCGCTGGGGCGCACACCTTTGGTTCCAGCACTTGGGAAGCAGAGGCAGGAGCTCTGAGGCTTAGTCTGTCACAGTTGCTTCATCCAGGTCTGTTGTCAGAGGCACTGGGGAAAGAAGAGCATAGGACTGAGTTAGGGTGGTAGTGGAGGCAAGGCGAGGGTGGTACAGGACTTCCTTCTCAGCTGAGTGGGCGGGGCCAAGCCGCGCTTCCCAGTCCTTTACCCTCTGTCTGCCTTCCATGCTGGAGACACAAGGTGAGGAGCGAGCGTTGATGGGACAGATGGGTCCCATGGTCATACCAGGCTTGGGGTGGGGAAGTGAGCAGGAAGGGAATCTTGGGTGGGGAAGAGGGAGGGTTCTTATTAAAGTGTTTATAACTGGCCGCTTTAGGGGCAAGAAAATCTCATTCTTTCTGTCTCTGTCTCTGTCTGTCTGTCTGTCTGTCTGTCTCTCTCTGTGTGTGTGTGTGTGTGTGTGTGTGTGTGTGTGTGTGTGTGAAATAGTTGTGAGCAGGAGGTATATTTAATGCCTCTCTAGCTGCCCCTACAACTGTTCCCATTCCCCACGGGGAGGAGTCTATATTTGTATTGAGTTGAAGAGCTGTGTGTGATTCAGAAGGCTTTGGGTCTCAATGACATTGGTTGTATTTAGAAACTCCCAAATGCCTGCTAGTGTGGAAGTCCTGCTAGTCTGTGCCTTCCTCTCCTGTTTAAATTTTTTTAATGTGTGTGAATGTTTTGCATGTATGTGTGTGTCTGTGCACCATGTGCATGCAGTGCCCACACCAGCCAGCAGAGGGCGTTGGACCCCTGGAACTGAAGTCACAGAGGGTTGTGAGCTGCCGTGGGGGCTGGGACTTGACTCAGGTCCTCTGGACGTGCGGCCCCATTCCTTACTGCTGAGCTCACCTCTCCTGCTCAGTCCTCAGCAGGTGTACTGGAGACATTAGTCCTTGCGTGGTCACTGGCTTATTGCCAATCGTCTTCGTTTTGCTCAATTCCCATCTTCCTCCTTGGTTCTCAATCACACTGAGCATTCCTGGAGACAGATATGATTGTGCCATGCATGGGATTCTTTTAAATTTGCCTTAGTGTGAAATCTTACTGTGTCCCTGTGTGGGAACAGTGGTCCTGTGAGCTGAGCACTGTGTCTTCCTTTGCTTTCCCGGCCACACAGCCTTAGCCACGTTAGAGCTCCCAGAACCTGTTATTAGCACCCTCTTGGCTTTGTACCTAGAATACACCATTTGGAGTGCACTTTCCCCATTGATTCCCAAGTGCTTCTAGTAACCAGTTCCTCCCAGCTCAGGTGTAGGACAGAGGGTCCTTTACCTGCCCCTCAGATACAACCCATTAATGGTACTAATTACTGCGTTACTGTGCTTACTGCTGTCTTCCTCCCTCTCCCGCCTTTATTTTATGGGCTTGCTCATGGACGGAGACTTGTCTCCCTTGCTGCATGTCAGTGAGATACCCCAGTAATAAAATGTTGAATCCTTTTACCTTATGGTTAAGGTACCAAGGGCTGAAGACAATAAGTTACCTTGCAAGTGATTTGCGATGTTCAGAGCTATAGTGCCTACCTTATGTACAGGTGTTTGTTCTTACTCTATCAGGAATTACAGACCCAGAGATCTATAAGAATGAAAAAATAGGCTGGTCATGCTCTCTTCATTTTTCTGGGATGTATGACTTTCTTTTTTAGAATATTTCATATTTATTTTTTGACAATTTCATACATGTATGCAGTATATCTTGATCACATTCAAGCTAGACCTCCCCTCCTAGTCCTCCAGACCCCTGGAACTTAGGACTTTCTTGTGCTAAATTTCCTCACGTGTGATACATGCTTTGGTACAAGCAATTCTTTACCGTCTTCTTACACTTCACTTACAGAAAGCGATAGTGTGAAAATGGTTATAACTTGATGAGTTATGAAAGACTCGAGGATCGAGTGTACCTTTTGTACATCTTTGTGAGAAGCTGTGTAGCTAGAGTTTTCCGCCTTGCCCACAGTCAGGACAAATCTTTGTCACCCGCCAGTCCCACAGCCTCTCAGACCCAACCAAGTAAACACAGAGACTTATATTGCTTACAAACTGTATGGCCGTGGCAGGCTTCTTGCTAACTGTTCTTATATCTTAAAGTAACCCATTTCTAGAAATCTATACCTTGCCACGTGGCTCGTGGCTTAGCAGCATCTTCACATGCTTCTTGTGCTGGCGGCATCTGGCAGTCAGTCCTTCTGCCTTCCTGTCCTTTTATTTCTCCTCTCTGTTAGTCCCGCCTATCCTTCCTGCCTAGCCACAGCCGATCAGGTTTTATTTATTGATCAATCAGAACAACTTGACATACAGACCATCCCCCAGCACAGCCAAGTGCAGACCATCTCAGACACCTGCACTCAGGCCCATGGTCCTAATCATCCTCTATACGGACCTGCTGGGTAAAGCCACGAGGAACCCAAGAATAGGCTCCCACAGGACATACAGAACATCCCACATCAAAGTTGCATGTGTGTAAATGTGGCAGTTCTTATGTTATGGTTTGTCTGTGGGTCCGTGTTGATTTGACACTCAAAACATTCCGACGTTTCCAGTTTCATTTGTCTTCATTTCTTGTCTCATTGCTGGGACAGAATAACTGATGAGGGCGACCTAACAGAGGGAGGGTGGCTGCTTTGGCTCAGAGTCCGGGGAGACGCATGGCCCTGGAGATGGGGAAGCGGGCACAGCGGCACAGCGCGGTCTTGCTGTGTCCACAGTCAGTGTTCAGCTCACCCTCTCCTTTCTGTGTAGTCTGGATCCCAGCCGGGGGCCGCCTAGCAGCATTTAGGCTGTGTTACCAGAGAACACAACACCTCAGCCAGCAGTTAGTCAACTTCCCTGGTTAGGATTTGCCTAGCTGGAATTCTCAGAGAAAGTTAAACTGAGTCTAGGATTAAATTGTGTGGCTCCTGAATTTTCAGGAGGTGACACAATGCCTCTGGTATCAAATTTGATTAAGCTTGATAGCTTTAATGCCATTTGATTCTGTTGGGCAGAAGAGTTTAATTGCTTACTCTAGACAATGGGTTTTTAACTGACTAAAGAATAGTGTTTATTAAAGTTACCTTGGAGATCTGAAAGGGAGAGGTGTGCTTCTCTTTCCTAGGCCGAAACAGGTCCAGGGCATCGTTAGCATGTGGTAAAATGGGATAACTGAGCAGTACTGACTTCTTTGGGATTCAGCCTTCTATCTCCTCTGAGGCATTAGTTTGTCTAACCTGCAGCATGCTTGAACAGGGAGCCTGCAGAGGCTAGGAAGGAAAACTGTTAGCAAGTCTCAGGTGCCAAGGACTTCTGATTCATTTTGTACTGCACATGGTTATCTGGTTTCCCTTGGCAACCTCCAGTTTTCTGCTGCTTTATAATCATAGTTAGGATACTTTGTACACTGACGACATCACGTGGAAGTAGCTCAAAAGAAGAGACAAGAAGGTCATCGAAAAGTACAGAGGAGCCAGGCATGGTAGTGTACAACTTTAATCCCAGCACTTTGGAGGCAGAAACAGGGAGATCCCTTGCGTTTAAGGCCAGCCTGGTCTACATGTTGAGTTCCAGACCAGCTAGGGCACACAGTGAAAACCTGTGTCAAAGCAACAACGAAAGTTCAGAGGAGTCTGAGATCGTGTCAGAAAGAAAGTTTTCCACAGCTCAGACTGGACCAATGAGAGAGAGTTCAGAATTACCGTGGCAGCTTGGGGTGTGTGTGTGAAGGAGTGGATCAAATCCTGCAAACTTTTAAGGGGGATATCTGAATTGTATTGTTTGTAAACTTAGGTGAGATTTCAAGGTAACAACAATGCTCCTTGTTGTTGTAGTTTGAATTCGGCATTCTTAGTGTGATCACTACTGCTTTATTAACTATATTAAGTATGTATCAGGAACCCTACTTGGTTGCATATATATGGTTTCACAAATTCTCACAATATATCTGCAGGGCAAACATTAATATTCAATATAGAGAAATAAGATTATTGATCTCTTGTATTATAAAGAAGGGTAGGACAGCATTCTCTAGGACACTTCAGCTTCGGGAAGTCATTGTTATTTCTCTAATCTTGAAGTCCTGTCAGTCTCCACAGCGTTTGTTCTGGAACAGTGTGCTAAGCAGCGCCCCTTTGTCATAACCTTTAGTCATCCCGAAGTTTAAACTGCGGCACTCTTAGTTCGTTCTCTCACTTTATCTGTTAGAGCCATGCCCGTCCACGGTGGAAAAGGCTGAGTAAGTGGAGGACAGGAAGGAGTCTCAGTGCAGAAGGTGGGGGTGGAAAGGCAGCAGATTCAGCAGCTGCTGAGGCATGCCGAGCCTTCTCCTAACTCGGGAGTACTCTGTGGAACTTGGCTTAAGTTGGGACACGTAATGTTTCTGAGTGATCCTGAGGTTTAGGCGTCTCTAGTGTCCTGCTAGGAAGAACAGGCCTCTGCGTATGTGTATAACTGCTTGAAGAGGATGTGAATGCTAATGGTTGGCCGTTTTTGTAACACATGAGAGCAGAGACTGTGGGTATCAGTGATCTACATGTGTTCTTGTTGTGTTCACACAGTGGCATATGCTGCGGCAGGACAGGCATTCCTTGTTTATAAGCTGGAGGAGGGTCATGGAAAACTGAGAGATCTTTGTGTCACACATTACAATGCAAAGCAGTTTGCATTATTATCATTTACTCCTCATAACAGGAGTTATCTAATTCTCCATTTTAGGAATTTTGCAGTTAGAAAAAGAATTTTTAAAAGGTTTTATATAAGTGTTTGCCTATATGTATATATATGCATACCTGTTGTCCACGGAGGTCAGAAGAGGACCCTGGAACCTTGGAACTAGAGTAAATGTGGTTGTGAGCCGCTGTGTGAGTGCTGGGAACCAGACTTGGGTCCTCTGTAAGAGCAGCCCATGTTCATAATCCCTGTGCCGTCTCTTCAGCCCCCAACTCTTTGCAAGTTTTAATTATTTTTCCCAGAATATTTTCTCTAACATAGATTTTTTAAGTGCATGAAAAAGTTAAAAGAAACATCAACCACATTAGATTCCATGATTACCATTTTACTGTATTTGCTTTATTATATATCTGCTCTTCATTTACCCGTTCTCCGGTCTGGTGGTTCAGAGAGAGTTGCAGGTAGAAGTGCTACATTTAGTTCCTGACCATATCCACATGAATATGATGAGTCCGATAGTGTTATTAAAAATAAAACCCAGACATTCAGATCGCTGTGTTAGAAGCTGTGTGGGTACTGAGTCTCTTTGGGCTGTTTGTTTTTGAGACAGGGTCTTATGTAGTGGAGGCTGGCCTCAGACTTGTTATATAGCCAGGGCTAGCCTTGAACTCCTAATCTTCCAGCCTCTACCTCCCATTTGCTGAGTTTGTTGGTGTATACCACAAGGCCTTGCCACTTTGAATTCCTAGACCACAGCAGGTCAGCCTTGCAAACTGAAATCTTGCATGAGGTCACTGCCTTCAAGACTGACTCCTCTTCTCATAAGAGGAGTTTGATTAACAGATTATTTAAGCACTTTGATAATGGTGTGGAACTTGATTTTACTGACTACTTTTCCTCTTTTCTTCTTCTGGATGTGACTGAATTGTCTCCAGCATGCTGCGTGGTTGCTGGTGAAGCAGGAGATGGGGTAAGTAGGGGTTTTTACCATTATTTAAATAGAAGCCACCCGGGTCGTAAAGTACTTTACTACTGCTCCCTCCTTTCTTAGAGTATTCAGCAGCTAGAGAAACTGGCACAGTAAATGCTTTCATTATGTACCATGTCCAATTTGCTTACATACACAGCAGCTTTTTAAGAGGGACTTGTTCAGTGTGATTGCAGATATGTATTTACAAGCATTAGGCATGTATTGAAAGTAGTTTGGGAGGTTATCTTATGGATAATAAATTTTAGATTTATACTTGAAGCTAAATTAATAAAACTAGATGATAAGCCACAAAAAGTAAAATTCTGGTTAAATCTGAGTAATAATGAATTTACAGGTAACACCCAGAAAACAGAAATTAGCAATCAATCCCTTATCTGGAACTCTTAGAAGACAAATAGGTTTTGGAATTTAGATCTTTGGATTTTAGGAATGTAATATGATGTTAAATCTTATATATAATGTACACCTTTTTAGGGTGGTACTGTGTAATTAAATGAGCTATTTCTGCAGTGAAGAAAAATACATAAAATTTGGTAAACAGCCTCACATGTTCAAATCAAATGCATTAAAAAAACTGTTGAATCTTCAGAGTTTTTGGTTTTGTTTGATTTTTAAAACTAAGCATTCTGAAAAGGGGCCATGGATTATAGGAGGTTCCTGTGTACTTTGGTGAGAAAAACCAGGAGAAAACATAGCTTTCTGCATTAGAAGCTCATCTGTGGTTCTGAGATTTATAGAAAAAAAAATTAACATTGTTTTGTATATTATGTCCACATCTTCCCTTTTCAAAAGAGAAATAACCATATATTTATCAATGGTTGCAGGCTTAATGAAGTTTTAGTCCTTAAATTTCAAAGCCTTAAGATAGGTCTGACAAATTTTGATCTATTTTTAGAAAAAGAATGCCATCATGAGAACATGCCATTTTTGTAAATGCTTTTCCTTGGCATGCACATTGCTTGTGAGTTACTGCTTTCATTCCACATCTAAGGGTTCTGGACCAAGCTGTTTCTTTTCTTTTTTCTTTTTTTTTTGCCGGAATGCAAAATCAAGGTTTAATTCTGGATATCCAAAAGCAATACAAGCCTAGGCAGGGACTTCGTCCAACAGATCCAATGCAGTGGAGGCTGGAGGAAGTCCCAAGCTGTTTTTTTTTGACTAGAACTTGATCCAGATAGGAGTCCTAGGTCAGACAAACACAGGCTGCTTCCTCCAGGGTCCTCACTGTGGGTGAGAAGAGCACTAAGAATTTCCATTAAGGAACTGACTTAGGGAATTTCACTCAGAATAGTTGCTAGGGTGTTGTGGTTGGCTTCTCTCTAGACTGCTGGCTGTGCTGTGTCTAGAGTGAGATCAACTGCAGTGGATAGGAAGTGCAGTTAGGGAGGGTCACAGAAGGCTGAATTTGCTTCAGGAGCACTAGCCTTCTAAAGGACAACCAGATACCGGCCAAGGACCTCTGTGGAGACATGTATCCACAATTATACTAGAAAAGTTATTAGCCATATTCAAATTTCATGATTGAAAATCTTAACTTTTTTTTTTTTTTTTTGGTTTTGGTTTTTACTGAGTCAGGGTTTCTCCGGGTAGCCTTGGCTATTCTCGAACTCACTCTGTAGACCAGACTGGCCTCGAACTCACAGAGATTTGCCTGCCTCTGCCTCCTAAGTGGTGGGAGGCATCCAGAAAAAAAAAATCTTAAAAAAAAACCCTTAACATCTTAAGTATTATATTTTTTGGCCATATGTATGAATAAGAATTTCAAGCTATCAATTAAGCCTTTGCTCTGTTTTTTTAATCTGGAGGAGAAAAGTACCTGCACTTGGAAGATTTTTAGCAAGATTACCAATTTTGAAATTCTTCATATAAACCAGTTTTCTTTTCTGTGTATGTATGTTTGTTTGTTTCAAGGTATAGTTCTGGCTGGCCTGGAACTCAGAGAGAGATCCCCCTGCCTCTGTTGGGATTAAAGGCATGGCAGATTTTTTAATGTATAAAGAACAGTGTTTTAGCAGGATTGACTTTTGCTGTAGCTCTTCAGATTCTCAGATCTATAAACAATTTTAAAACCGTTTATTTTTCTGTTTCTATTTTTTATCCTTTAAACTATATTTTCTTGGGACTGGAGAGATGGCTCAATAGTTAAGAACACTTGCTGCTCCTGTTCCAGAGGATCCAAGTTTGATCCCCAGCACCCACAGAACAGTTCACAGTCATCTCTAATTCCAGTTCTTCTGGCCTGCATGGGCACCAGGCATTCAGATAGTGCACATACATATGTGCAGGCAAAACATTTACACACATACATAAAAATTGTTTAATGTATTTAATTTTTAAAAAAAGATTTATTATTTATGTATAGTCCAGAAGAAGGCATCAGATCCCCTGGGATTGGAGTTGCAGGCAGTTGTGAGCACCCTAAGATAGATGCTCAGAACTGAAGCTGAATCCTCTGCAAGAGCATGGACACTCTTCTTTTTTTTTTTTTTTTTTAAAAAAAAGATTTATTTATTTATTATGTACACAGAAGAGGGTGCCAGATCTCATTACAGATGGTTGTGAGCCACCATGTGGGTGCTGGGAATTGAACTCAGGACCTCTGGAAGAGCAGTTGGTGCTCTTAACCTCTGAGCCATCTCTCCAGCCCCACATGGACACTCTTAACCACATTCTCAAAGACGTGCTCTCATATCTTAGTTACATACCTTCAACTTGGATGTGAGTTTATGCAAATGTAATTAAACTGTTGACACAATACCAAAACAGTCTTTTAAAGCGTCTAAATGTGGGCTCGAGAGTTGACTCTGGTTAAGAACACTTGTTGTTCTTGCAGGGGACCTGGGTTCAAGTCTAAGTACCCACATGGAGGCTTACAACCATCAGTAGCTCCAGCCCCAGGGCATCTGGCACCCTCTTCTGACCTTGGGCAACAGGCATGCATGTGGTGCACAGACACACAGTTTTTGTTTGTTTGTTTGTTTTGTATTTTGGGACAAGGTCTCTCCATGTAGTACTGGTTATCCTACAACTGGAGACGTAGACCAAGCTGGCCTTGAACTCAGGGCCTCTGCTTCCTGAGTGTTGGGATTAGAGTCCTGTGTTTCCATACCTGTTGACACACAGTTTTGTAGTTTCCAAGCAATACACATAAAGTAAATAAACATATATGTGTGTGTGTGTGTGTGTGTGTGTGTGTGTGTGTGTGTGTGTGTGTTTCTGATATTCAGAGGAGTAGAAACAGTTGATGAAACTTACTGTTTGTATAAACTCTTGACGGTAGACAAGTGACTTGCTATTCTGTCAAATAAAAGATTTATCTGGGTATTTCATTGTTAAACTGTAGCCCCAAAGCACCTTTAACTATAACCAAAGTTATGGTCTCAACTGGATATAGAATGAGTGGATAACTTTTTAATTTGCATTTTTAGAGGAACAGTATACTGTTCCTCTAAAAATGCAAATTAAAAAGTTATATGTATATATATAAAATATATATAATATATACTTTTATTTTCTTCTGTATGGGGTTACTTATTAGTTTATGGACAACTTAGTAAAGGCTATACCAGAACAGTAGTTTTATATTTTTTCTCCTAGATCAATTAATTTTAACCATTAGCTAAAAGACTTTTTGTGTCTTGCCTGCAGTTAGTACTTTCTGTTGGTCTTGAAGAATTAAATTATTATAAGGGATAGCATTTGTAGGTAGTAACTCCATCAGTAAAGACTGGACATTAGAAGGAATGACTCAGAGTCTGTCATGATGGCACACTCCTTTATCCCAGCGTGCGGGAGGCAGAGGCTGGCCTGCAAATGAGTTCCAGCACAGCAGGGCTGCACAGAAACCTGTCTCAGAAAAACAACAAAACCAAACAAACAAAGGGATGATTTGTGACTGCATTCTGCCTGGCTCTTGCTGTAAGCAGTCCTGTGATCAGCCGTTGGAGTGTTGGGTATGTTAATCACTTGAATGATACAGCCTTGTTAGTTTGTAGTAACAGCTTGGGGGTCCTCAACAAAGGAGAACAGTTTTAGTAATATATACTAGAGCTCGACTGTGTATTTCCTCAGTTTCTTTCTATTACAGTTGTAAGCTACATGCTAAAGCGAGTTCTCATAATGGGTGTTTATCAAAACCACGATATTGGCTCATGAGTAGATTTAAGGGAATGTAAGATTTTTTATTTAACAAATATTACACTGGTAAACCTTTTAGAATGTAGATACTTCAGGATTTAATGTTTCTTCTTAAGCAGTAAGAAGGGGAGAGTACAGCTTTTACTTCATTTCCCATAAGTAAGCCCCATTTTCAGGAGGGGTGATTGCAGACATTTGTAACATGAATATAACTATTGCAGTAGGTAGTTTTGAATTTCCAGGCAGTAAACATTCATCTTTTTTGACCTTTATAGAATGTATGAATCTTGGAATCTCATGATTCCAACTCAGGAAAATAAATTAATGTGCTTTTATTTGAATCTTCAAAAGTGGGCTCACATGCCACTAAAAACATTAATTCTTTGCTCTTTAGAGTATAGGCCTATGAGGTGAGGAATTTTGCGTGCTTTGTTTGATCTTCTTTCTGCTGTATAAAATGGTGCCTGACATTATGCTCCGATGACTGCATGCATCCTTTTCTTTAACATGAACAGTGAAGTTTTTCATGTTGTGAATTAATTCTTATGTTATTCAGAAAGCAGAGTCTGTCTATGGGAAGAAATGATGTGGTTCAGCTGAAAGAAGCCTTCAAATGGATAACTCACCCCCTGTTCTCAGAGGAACTTGGAGTTCCCATTGATGGGAAGGTATCAGACATGGGCAATGTTGATCTCTGGGTTCCTGGGCTCACCCTGTTACTGCAGAGACTTGGTTAGCCAAAAGCATCTCCTGTTTATATAACTCAGTGATGGATCTCCTCAGGTTTTGGGTTTGTTTGTTTTGTTTCATTTTTTTGTTTTTCGAGACAGGGTTTCTCTTTGTAGCCTTGGCTGTCCTGGAACAGGCTTATCCTGACCAGGCTGGCTGGCCTGGAACTCAAAGATCCGCCTGCCTCTGCCTCCCGAGTGCTGGGATTAAAGGTGTGCACCGCTGTGCTGTGCCCTCTTAAGGTTTTAAATGCTCATTTAGTTCTGTCTAAATTGATGTTAAAGCCTCTTGTTTGTTTTTACTCTTTGTGATCCAAGACACTTAAGACGATAACAAATACTGTGAACACATCGACCTTAAAAGCCAGAAGTAGATCTTCCCCTGAAATTTTTTGTACTTTAGCTGAAAGGACAGATTTACTGGTGCAAAGCAATGTATTAAAAACTGAGCAAGGAGCCGGCGAGCTGACGCAGTGGGTAAAGGGGCTTGCCACGAAGCCTCACGGCCTCAGTTCAATCCTTGCCTCCACTTGGTGAAAGGAAAGAACCAATTACCACAGGTTGTTCTCTGAACCACACGCACACAAACACACACACTTTTGTTTGTTTGCTTTTTAAAGCTAAGCAAATATCAAATCAGCTCCAGACTAATCTTGGTTTTCTGTGGCGCTCTTGCTTTCAAATGTATAGACAGTAGGTATTCAGTCCAGTGGAAGGCCTTGTTCTTAAGTTCCTGTTTCTCGGCAGAGGCTGCCTTTGAAGCGAGGACACCTGGCCGCTTTTCCAGTTCTGGAGAAGATCTGGCCTCAGTTGTGCGAATGGGTTGGAATCAGGGACAGCCCTGCAGCCGCCCTGTGTGAAAACAGGCCGCTTCCAGCTCATCTGAAATCAGACTTCAGCTCATTGCTCATTTCTCTAGAAGGAAGTTTCCTGAATATTAGATCTACCCTATTCAAGTAAAATCCCAGCACTGTGCTCTAAAAACCAGTTAGGTTTTTAAAACCATTCTAAATTACATACTCCATCTCATAGTAAAAATAATCCATTTCATGTTTTTGGCTTTTTGAGACAGGGTCTCATAGCTCTGGCTGGCTTTGAACTTACTATGTAGCTGAGAACTCCTGACCTTTTGCCTCCCCCTCTCAAGTGCTATGACTGAATACTGAAAGAATAAAGAGTGAAAATACCTCACAGATGGTCTGAAAAGAAAATGAAGTCATGAAAGTACTTTGGAAATTCGAGAAGTCATTAATATACACAGTTCTTACCTCAAATTTCAGTTTTGAAGCAGATAATTTTAAATTTTACATCCTGAGTCAGAAAAGAAAGTGAGAGACAAAAGATCTAGTGATGTTGGAGTAGACTCCAGCTGGTTTTCTTTAGGGGACAACACTTGGTTCATCTTATTTTTATCATGTGTATTAGGATAAGGTGCAAAACAGAAGCCATTTATTATTGTAATTCAGAGAAGATAATCAGCTTGGTAAAGGATCTAGTGAGCTCAGGGTAATGAGAAGGCAGTGGTATGTGGCATTTACAGCTTTTTCTTCAGTAGCAAATCTTGAATATTCTCTGCAGAGATAAGATGTATGTAACATGAAATTATTCAAGTACAGAAGTGCTTATTGCGGCAATTCTTTAGTAATAGGAATATTTTCTATAACTTGCTGTCTCACAGTTCTTCCAGCTGAAGGTGTCTGTAGTGAGATCAGCAGGACAGCTTTCCAATATGGCTAACAATTGGCTAGTGAGAGCCGTACCCGTGCCTTGTGGTTCCACCCCGGGGGAGAGGGGATTGGAAAATCATCTTGTTTGATAGTTTATAATGTGGAAACATCACTCTGAAGAAACAAAAATTAAGAGTACTTTTTTAAAAGTCAGATGTGAATACTTTGGGGACAAGCTTGCAGGCTGGGGAGATAGATGGCTCGGGTGGGGTTGGCCACACAGACCTTCAGACCTGAGTGAGGGTTGACAACAGGGGCCGATCTCTGCGGCGTTGTGGCCTGCCAGCCTAGGCTAATCGGTGAGGGACAGTCACCGTGAGAGATCCCCAGCTCAGAAAATAGGATGGTGAGGGACTGAAAAAGATAACCGATGTTGACCTCTAGCCTCCATGTAGAGGTACACACCCACATGCACACACAGACATGCGCGTGCGCACATACACAGGCTTCATCCAGAGTTCTTACAGACTTGAACAGAGTGTTTTTGTCCTGCTAACACCTGGTCAGTAATGGCACGGAAGTTCTCGGGAGTGTTAGTTATCTCCGTCCAGCTCCCTAAGGAGTTCTCATTCATCTTCATTCTGATGTATGCATCTGCCCAACACAAGTTGATTTAAAAACTTAGTTTAAGGGAGGGACATTTGGGGAGGTTTGGATGGAGGAAAGAGAAGAAAAAATGTTAGGATTATATTATAATCTCAAAAACAAAGCAAAACGACACAACCATACGAGGTTTGGCAGTCCTGTTGGTGACGGGGTCTGGAAGTTCAAACAGAAGTAACGCGCCTCCCTTCCAAGCGGCCTGCAAACAGGCAGGCCGGGGGCGCCAGTGTTTCTGGTCCTGGTAGCTGTTCTGAGCCAGCCTTTGGGAGTTAACTTATTTCCATTCATAAGTTGTTAGCTGTTAGTTTCCTTTTATTCATTTGAAAACTGTTCTTTATAATTGTAGAGCTTGTTTGAAGTGAGTGTGGTCTTTGCTCATCCAGAAACAGCTGAGGATTGCCACTTCCTGTAAGTTGCCCCGTAAAAAAAACAGTGTCAATTATGTAAAATGGTAGTGCTTTTCTTTTTCATGAAGATAGTATTATTTTTCTTTCTTGTGAATATTTTAGAACTTGTCATGCCTTAAATTTAAATGTGATCTCTCATAGAAGATTCCTCATGGAAACCAATATAGTTCACAAATGTACACACATATATAATATGTAAATATAAGTATATAAAATGTATTTGAATTGTGCCAACCTAATATAAACTCATTAAACATTCTTTTTTTGTTTCTGTTTTTGTTTTTTTTTTGTTTTTTTTAGACAGGGCCTCACTATTTAGCCTTGACTGTCCTGGAACTCACTCTGTAGACCAGGCTGGCCTTGAACTCACAGAGATCTACTTGCTTCTGCCTCCCAAGTGCTGGGATTAAAGGCGTGCGCCACCAACCATGCCCGGCTAAACTTTTATCTTAACTTGAATTTTATTTCAGAGGTGAAGTTTGCCCAGATTGTTTCAAACCAGCCAAAAACAAACAGGTAAGGATTTTTACTTCTTAAAATTACCAATAAAGTGAATATGCATTGGATAAGATGTGATATGGTAACGTGGATAATATGCACGTGGTAAGAACTGGTCTTTAAATATTTCCATTTGGCTAATAGACTTTCGTCTTATGTATTTACTTTATTCCTTTGGGTTTTCTGAGATAGCCTCACTCAGGATCACCTGGAACTCACGGTGTAAACCAGTTTGTCCTGGAACTTGTAGCCATCCCAGGCCCTCTTTGTAGGACTCCAGTCCTGCCACACATTGCCCAGCCTCGGGTGTCCTGTGAAACCACACAGCAGGGCTCCCTGACCCCTTAATCTTGCATCTTCTGTCCCTGCAGAGACAGCACCATGTGGATGTGCTGCTGCCAGCTCCGCTGCCCATCAGGATGGCCCACAGCCGTCTCAGTGTGTGCCGACCCTGGGCAGAGACGTCCGTTGGCATCTCCTTCAAGGAGCTGAGTGCTGTTTCAATAAGGTTTACCTCCCTCCAGTGAGTTAGGATCTTCACAAGGTGGAACCTCCAGTGGAGGGCTTCCCTCGCCTTTCCTGTTGGCGCAGCACTGGCCAGGAGGCTTCTCTTGTCTCTTTAGTAATCACAGCTGCTTTCTCAGCCGATTGTGCTGTCTTGAAATTTCCTCTGCCAAATGGCTTACTCCATTCCCTTTAAATTCAGCTGTACTGAAATTCTTACATGGGAAGAATGAAGCCAGATTCTTGGCCATTCTTGGACATTCTTGGCATTCTTGGACATTCTTGGCCACGATGTGCCCTGAATGTCCCCTATCCAGTTCCTGAGGGAGCTTTGTTCCATTCTGACACCTCAGGAGCCAGCCCAGTACCTCCCACGTTTTCCTCAGCATATTCTTGTTGTTTAAGCTTCCTCGAAAATGGATCATTTGTTATGCCCAGATCTCGGGGACCCCCAAAAGACAACCACAGAGACCGAACCCCTATGTAAAAGCAAAGAGCCTTTATTTTCAAACTCAGAGCTTTGACTCTCTGTCTGTCCGATGCAGCGGTGAGAACAGAGAGCCCAGAGCTCGGGCAGGGTGGGGGCAGGGTATCATAGCAGAGGTTGGGGTGAGGGATTTCCAGGGTTCAGGACTCTGATTGGCTGACATTTGTCTAGAGTATAGGGAATGTTTGGAATGTCAGGTGCAGGCCCTCTTAGATGCAGGCCCCACTGGGTGGGGTCAGTTGATGTCTCCTCCTGGGTCGAGGTGTCGCCTGCTGGAAGCTGTGTCTGGGCCTCTAAGCCTGTCATGGCAGCTGTGTGATCAAGCTGTTTTGGTCCCTTCCAACATCATTAAGCTCTGCTTAGAGCATTCAAGAGCTTCTCTAACCCAGAGTCCAAACTCTTCCACATTCCTCCCACAAATCAGTGCCAAAGGGCTAAGAACTACATGCTGAGGTTCATCACACAACAGTGGCCGAAGCATATCTAATTATCCTTTATCAATAAAAACTTGTAGTCAGATATTGGGGTAAGAACCTGAATGGTCAGAGGAGCGGCAGAGAAGTGACCAGTGACCTCCTCGTCGCTCTCCTTCCTCAATCTAAAAGGGCCAGCAATCTTTCTAAGCCCCACCCTACTACTTTTTGTGTCTCTCTCTATGTTCTTGGTCCTCCAAAACCTCTATGGCTAATTTTGGTCAGCTAGTAGCTAGCTCCACCCTCTCATTCAAATCAAACTTTATTGACAGTGTTGGGAGTGTCAGCGTGTGATCAAAACATCCCACAAGTGGCCCTAATACTGCCTTAGTTATTTTTCCTATTGCTGTGGTAAAATACTCTGACAAAAGATTTTGGTGCACAGTACTGAACAAAATGGAGAAAGTGAGCTGGACACAAATATCCATTTCTCCTTTCTTCCTGGTGCCGTGATCTGCCGGGGCTGTTTTTATTAAGGACATAGAAGAAGGGCCTTGAGAGGCCTGTCAGAAACAGACCAACATTATGAGCATTTAAGTTTGACTTACGTTCTTGGGACGATGAAGTATTTCTTGATTTTAATATGTAGGATGATACAATTCCTCAGATCATTTGTGTTTCAGCTCTTGTCTAGATAAAATGTCTTTTTGTTTCACCCTATATAGTCAGTGTTCACCAGAATGGCCGTTTTGAAAGCTTTGAATAAGATAAAAGAAGACGATTTCCTCGAGTAAGTATAGAAGTAAGAAAGTATTGTATAACTTTAGAAACCATGGGAATACTACAGGCGCTCTGGATTACCTCAGACAAGCCTGGCTCTCACCCAAGCTGTGCACATCTTAGTCCTCCTCATGGCCCATGAGGACCTGATGAGTGGCAGTTCTCAGTAAATGTTTATCAGATTAACAGTGTGAATCAAGTCTGACTTCCTTATCTTACTGCAGAGGAGGCCAGAGTGTGACTCGGCGGTCAGTACCTACCTGGCAGAGTTGAGGCCTGGGTTCAGCCACTGGGACCAAAGCCCAAGCTTTTGAATTTGAGAGGATATTGATTCCAAAAAAGGAGTTGCCTCGCCTGGGTTTTCAGCTGAGTAATTGAGTGGCCCATGGGCCAAGAGCTGTTCCTGTTACTTCCCAAATCTGGTACTTTCTAGTGTGGCATCTCTAAAGAGGAGAGGAGGCTCAGGAGTGTCCTCGCTCACTCGCACAGAAAGAGCACTGGCCGGAGAGTTCAGAGACCTGGCGTCAGGTCTGTGCTGTATGGAACTTAGCTATGTCAACTTCTTATTTGGGCATCAGTGCCCTTTTCTAAAATATAAATTGTTAAAATATGTAGAAACAATAAATTTTATATTTTAATTATCAGTACTTTTCTAAAAAAAAAAAACCTAATTATTGTAATTTTCCTTCTAGAAGATCCTTGAATAGATATCAAGCAATGACATCATGATGAGGGTTTCTTATCATTTATGAACTAAAAAAATGATTCTCAGGATGGAAATATTATCATTAAACTTTAAAGAGTAAAGAGTACTTTATCAAGGGGCTGGAGAGACGGATCAGGTCCAGTTCTGGCACCCAGGCAGCAGCTCACAGCCATCTAGAACCCTAATCCAGGGGATCTGACACCCTCTTCTGGCCTCTGCAGACACCAGGCAGGCGCATGATGCACAGACAAAACATTCATACACATAAAATTAAATTTAAAAAGAATACTTTATATAAATACCAGTTCTTGGGTTTCAAAATGATTTTATTGTTAAAGAATCTTAGGAAATCATAGAAAAATTCCAAGCCACCTGTTTGGGGTTAAATCAGAATTTAATTGTTTACAGGTAGCCTCCAGTTCATGGCTTTGGAAACTCCTAAATGATGGACAGAGGGGAAATTGTTCCTCCCTGTCCCTGTCCTCAGATTGAAGTCCATTAGCTAAGAGAATGGCATCCCAACTTTACACTTTGCTCTGGCTCCAGGTCAGAAATGAGAAGGAAGAGAGGGCAACAGTAGTGGAGGACTCCCCATGGTGGGGCAGGTCCCCACACGTGGGAGGAGCCGTTACCCACTTCAGAACAGCTTTACCAATCAGTCAAGGCTCATGCAAGGCAGCAGCCTGTGATCAGAGAGGAAAATGGCTGGCGAGCCTGGAGGGGCTTCTGCTTTGTATAAGTGGGTTTTCCCCTACACCTGAAGACTGTTAGAAATTATCTCTGGGGAAGATAAGGTCTCCTGACTGAAGAGCGACATCAAAGCCCCAATTTACTTAGTGCCACTGCTGTGTGTTAGAAGTGGTTCTCCAGGGCTGGAGTATCAGTTCAGTGGTTAAAAATCACTTGTTGCAAAGGACCTAGGTTTGATTCCCAGCACCCACATGGCGGTTTGTTGCCTTTTTGGGCACCAGGCACACATCTGGTGCACAGATGTACATGCAGGCAAAATAGTTATACACATAGTAAAAATAAATCTTGGTTTGATTTTGCTTGTTTGGTTTTTTTTTTTGTTTTGTTTTGTTTTTGTTTGTTTGTTTTTTTGTTTTTCGAGACAGGGTTTCTCTGTGTAGCTTTGCGCCTTTCCTGGGAGTCACTTGGTAGCCCAGGCTGGCCTCAAACTCACAGAGATCCGCCTGGCTCTGCCGCTTGTTTGGTTTTTGAGACAGGGTTTCTCTGTGTAGTTTTGGTGCCTGTCCTGGATCTCGATCTGTAGACCAGGCTGGCCTCGAACTCACAGAGATCAGCCTGTCTCTGCCTCCTGGGTGCTGGGATTAGAGAGGTGTACCATACTTCTCTGCATAATAAAATAAATCTTGGAGGGAGGGAAGGGATGGTAGTCTACAGCTGATATGGTAGCTTATGCCTATAATCCTAGACCTCAGGAGGCTGAGGCAAATGGATTGTGGCCAGACTTCAACATAGTGAGTTCCAGACCAACTTGGGATACAGGGTGAGACCATATCTCAAAATAATCAGAACATAGGGACTGGGAAGATGGCTCAGTGATTAAGAGCATTGGCTGCTCTTTCAGAGGACCTAGGATCAATTCCCAAAATATCCATACACATAAAATAAAAATAAATAAACCTTTAAAACAAAACAGTAATGTAACATGAATCTTAAAAGGTCTTATTAATAAAAACAAGCCTTGAGCCAAGTATTGGGGTAAATGCTGAAAGATCAGAGAAACAGAACAGTCCACAACTAACTTCACCTCGCCAACTTCTCAGCTGATCTTGTTTCCTCAAACTGGAACCTCTGAGTCCTCATCCGAATGGGTTTCAGCTGAGCTGCTGCCAGAAGCCTAAAAGCTTCCCAGGCTCTAGTTCCTGGTCGCGCCTTAAATACCTTTTTGCCTCCTGCCATCACTTCCTGGGATTAAAAGCGTGTATCACCATGCCCAGCTGTTTGCAGTGTGGCTTTGAACTCACAGAGTTCCAGATGGATCTCTGCCTCCCAAGTGGATAGGATTAAAGGTGTGTGTGTGCCACCATTTTCTGGCCTGTATGTCTGTCTAGTGGCTGTTCTGTCTCTGACCCCAGATAAGTTTATTAGGGTGCACAATATATTGGGGGACACAATATCACCACACAGTAAAATTTGAAAGGTAAAAGCCTGAAGATCCTTTTTGCTTTAAAACTTGAAAGGTGGAGAGAGGTAGAGCCCTTGGGGCTCAGGTTCTGAGTTGCTTAGACAGTGCTGACTCATCTGTTCTATGACGCATGTCTCAAATATTAGTGCCCATCAAGTGTATTTTGTTTTGCAGGCAATTCCCTTGTCCTCCAAACTCACCAAAGACTGTGTGCACTGTCCTTGGAATTGAGTGTACTCATGGTGCTGTTTTTGTTGCTGGTAACTATCTCATCTAGAATGTAGGAGCCCTGTCATCCCCTTGCTGATCGTGTCCACTGCTCTTCCTCTTGTTCCTCCTGAGGGCCAGATGCAGAGAAAACCAGGCAGACCAGGGTGTCCAGTGACCTGACACAGACTTCCAAGAGCTAATGTTCCTATACTCTCCAGAGAGAAAGACAATGTTGTATCGACTTTCCTAATTGCTATATAGCAGGCAGGGTTTTGTTTTCTTTTAAAAGTTACAGTTGCTTCCTAGGGAAAGCTTGAAGGAAATTGCTCTGGACCCTGCTGCCTCCTCAGGCCGGGGCAGCAGCTCTCTTGTGGGGACTGTTCATAAGGCAGTGAGTGAGTCACAATGTGTTAGGGAGTTTCTTGGGTTTTTTTTTTTAACTTAGTGATTCTTAAACTTTTCACAAATTTAATTTTCTGTAATACATCATCACCAATGTTCATTATATTTGAATTATAATTAGTTATCTGTAAAAGCAAGTTTTTTTTTTTATGGTCGTTGTTGTATTCCACAATATCATGTAACTCTTCCAGTGAGTCAGATTATTAATCATTTCACTCACTTGACACACTGTCTCTGTGTTTCTAAAGGATCTATTCTATTGTTACTTTAAATCTTATTTAATTATCTCCATGTCTATGTTATGGCTTCCCAAGTTAGACTGTTTCTTAGTTAAAGGCTAGGCCTCATTTTATATCCTAGCATGTAGAATATCAAATTTACTAGTTACTTCCCTTTTTATCCTAATATATTGATCACAGCATTCAATCCAACTACCTGATATTTCTTTGGCAGGCAGATACAATAAATACTCCAGGAATCTACCACAAACTCCTTGGATAATTGATGGAGAAAGGAAAATGGAATCTTCGGTAGAAGAATTAATTTCAGATCATCTCTTGGCAGTATTCAAAGCAGAGAGTAAGTGTTATGGTGTTCCTGTTTAATGTACATTGTAGATTCCTTGGTGGCTCCAGGAAAGACTTCTCCATTTAGTCGCTCACCTCAGGCTCACCCCAGCCTGGACTCCGGGCTTCCCCAGAACAGGTGCTGTTAATATGCAGGCTCTGAGGTCAGGCTAGATTTTAGTCCGGATATTCCAGAATGTCTGTCCTTTCTCAGTGACTGCTCTCTCCTGGGAAACTCAGAACCACCGAGTCTGCTTTAGACAAATGCATTGAATGTGAAGAACTTCCAATTTTATGTCCAGTGCTTGTTCAGGAGTAGTTAGCTGGCTTCTGCCCTAACCTACAGGGTGATTTAGGAGGAAGTTCCTGACTAGAGAAAATAGATCAAGAGCAACCATTTTGCAGAGGTTTTATGGAGTGTATTGTGTTTTAATTTCCTATTAGTGAGCCATATCTGTGGGATGAGTCAGGTCTGGGAAAGCTTGTTTTCCTTGTCTCAACAAGCCTGGAAGTCAACAGCAGGTTATAGTCTGTGGTTTGTGTGGAATATAGAAGAAGAAAAGGTCTAAGACTTCTATTGTAAAGAAAAACTGCAGGCAATGGGCAATGTCCGTCTTTGGAGTGGGGCTTCTAGCACCACAGAGGTCTTTCGTGGCCAGCGAGGCACCTTTCTCACTGGGAACCTGAGGTTTGACATGCTGTAAAGTCAAGCAGCGGTCGGGATAAGCAGTGCTTAGTGCTGTCCCTCTGACTTGTTAGGAAGACAGAGAAACACTAAACCACATCTCCTGCATGAGTTAGCTAGAGGCTGGCATGGTGAGTAGTTAGCTGGCTTCTGCCCTAACCGACGGGGTGATTTAGGAGGAAGTTCCTGACTAGTGAAAATAGATCAAGAGCAACCATTTTGCAGAGGTTTTATGGAGTGTATTGTGTTTTAATTTCCTATTAGTGAGCCATATCTGTGGGATGAGTCACATCCCTCTAGCTAGGCTCCTGGTGCTAACACCGGAGCTGGTCTGTGAACTTGGCTGCTCATTATTATTTGTCTTATTATTTTTACTCATTTGGTGTTGGGACTTGGCGTGTGTGCAGGCTTCCTTGGAGTTTACGGAGGGTTGTGAGCTGGGCCATGTGAGTGCAAGAGCAGTGCACTCTCCACTGCGGATCCCCCTGTCCAGGAACGCCCCCACATGGTTTCCTTCTGTGGGTGTGCACATGTGGGGGGCACATGTGGGGGTCCACATGTGATGTGCACATGTGGGGGTGCACATGTGGGGTGCACATGTGATGTGCACATGTGGGGGTGCACATGTGGGGTGCACATGTGATGTGCACATGTGGGGGTGCACATGTGGGGTGCACATGTGGGGTGCACATGTGATGTGCACATGTGGGGTGCACATGTGATGTGCACATGTGGGGTGCACATGTGATGTGCACATGTGGGGTGCACATGTGATGTGCACATGTGGGGGTGCACATGTGGGGGTGCACATGTGGGGTGCACATGTGGGGGTGCACTTGTGGGGTGCACATGTGGGTGCATTGGAGCCTGGGGGCCAGTGCTGCTGTCTTCCTCAGCTGCCTCCACCGCGCTCTGGGACAAGGCCCACTGAACCTGGAGCTCATCGAGCTGGTTAGAATGGCCAGCCAGTGAGCGCCAGGGACCTGCTTGTATTCACCATACCCACCAAGTTACGGACACATTTCGTCACACTTCACTTCACTTTTTTTTTTTGGTTTTGCAAGACAGGGTTTCTCTGTTCACTTCACTTTTTAAAAAGATTTTTATTTTTTAAACTGTATAATATGTGTGTCTGTATATGTGTATGTATGTGTTTGTGTGTGTATATGTGTGTGTATATGTATATGTGTATGTATGTATATGTGTGTGTGCATGTATGTGTGTGTATATGTGTATGTGTGCATGTATGTGTGTGTATATGTGTATGTATGTCTGTGTGTATGTATATGTGTGTATGTATGTGTGTATGTATGTATTTGTGTATATGTGTGTATGTATGTGTGTGTATATATATGTGTGTGTATATGTATATGTGTGTATGTATGTGTATGTATATGTGTGTATGTATGTATGTGTATGTATATGTGTGTGTGCATGTATGTATATGTGTATGTACATGTATGTATTTGTGTGTGTATATGTGTGTATGTATGTGTGTGTATATGTATATGTGTATGTATGTGTGTGTATGTATGTGTGTGTATGTGTGTGTATGTATGTCTATGTATATGTGTGTGTATGTGTATGTGTGTGTGTGTGTGTGTGTTTGTGTGTGTGTGTATGTATATGTGTATGGTGGGGGTGCATGTGAGTGCTGTGCTTAGGGGAGATAAGAGCATTGTGTCCCCTGAAGCTGGAGTTCTGGGTGTTTGTGAGCCTCCTGATGTTCAAGAGCAGAAAGTACTCTTGCTGTGGAGCCATCCTCTACTAGTCTGGTCAAGGCTGTCTGTGTTGCTTTCACACGGGTGTCTGTGACTTGCTCTGTGCTCAACGGGTGTCTGTGCTGCTGGTGCTCACACGGGAGCTGGTCTGTGCACTTGGCTCCTGGTGCTCACACGGGAGCTGGTCTGTGCACTTGGCTCCTGGTGCTCACACGGGAGCTGGTCTGTGCACTTGGCTCTGTGCTCACAGCTGTTGGACTGCTCGTGCTCACACGGGAGCTGGTCTGTGCACTTGGCTGCTCGTGCTCACACGGAGCTGGTCTGTGAACTTGGCTGCTCGTGCTCACACGGGAGCTGGTCTGTGCACTTGTGCTCTGCTCAACGGGTGGTCTGTGCTTGCTCTGTGCTCACACGGAGCTGTCTGGACTGGCTCTGTGTCACAGGAGCTGTCGTGCACTTGGCTGCTCGTGCTCACACAGGAGACAAGTGACTCAGCCGTTTCCCTAGCTGACATGAATTATTTCTGAACAGAGAAGAAAAATAACCTAGAAGCCTAATATTTCCAGATTTTTAGGAAAAAGACTTTGAGGCATTTCACCTGCTTAATATTTGCAAACTGCTATCATTTACTGAAGACTTGAAAATAAGCTCCGCTTAAAAGCCTCTCCTGGGCTGAAGGTGTCATTCACCATGCACTGGGCTCTGGCTTTGCATCTCAGCACTGTACCAAAAAGAACAAAGAAAAGGCACCTTGCTCGATTTTGGGGTGTGTGAGGGGGTTCTGCCTCACTTCCTTTCTATGGGAATTCGGGGATCTTCAGTTTGGACTGTTTAGGTCTCAAGCCCCTGGCTGTTTCAGGGCTCAGGGACTGCAGTGGCAGTTTTTCATGTACGTGTTCATGAAGGTATTTATGGCCCTTCCACTAGAAGGGAAGGTACTGTCCCCCACTTGAAAGTGACAGCTGTGAGGCTGAGGATGTAGCTCAGTTGCCCTGGGATCGATTCCCAGCACCATTGAGTTAGGCATGGTGGCACAGGCCTAGAATCCTGGTACTTGGACGGTAGAGACCGGAGACCCACAAATTTAAGATCATCCTTACTATAAGGTGGTTTGAGACCAGTCTGGGCTCCTGAAACTCTGTCTCCAAACAAACACACAACAAAGACACAGGCCAGGGCGATGATGATGTAGGCCTTTCATCCCAACATTCAGGAGGCAGAGGTGGTCTGATCTCTGAGTTTAGAACAACCTAGTTCCAGTCCCGCCAGGGCTACACAGCAAGAACCTATCTCAAAACAACAACAAAAACCCCAAAACAAGAAACAAAAGCAGATTGCATGTTCATAGAGAAACTGATTGAGAGCTTGCTGAAAAACAATAGTCTGCTGGACCTGGGTGCCCCCTGCTCCTGTGTGCGGGGTGGGTGGTATAGTCTGCTGGACCTGGGTGCCCCCTGCTCCTGTGTGCGGGTAGGTGGGTGGTATAGTCTTCTCACCTGGGTGCCCCTGCTCCTGTGTGTGGGGGTGGGTGGTATAGTCTGCTGGACCTGGGTGCCCCCTGCTCCTGTGTGCGGGGTAGGTGGGTGGTATAGTCTTCTCACCTGGGTGCCCCCTGCTCCTGTGTGAGGGTGGGTGGGTGGTATAGTCTGCTGGACCTGGGTGCCCCCTGCTCCTGTGTGAGGGTGGGTGGTATAAGCTTGTTCAGAGTTCCTGACTGATAGCAGCATTTGCCAACCATGCTTCTCAGCTGGGTGACGTGTTATTTCTGGTCAGTGGTTCATGTCGCGGACTCTGGGAAGATGAGTTTAGCAGTTGCCTCCTTAAGTTTGACAACTGTATGGAATAGACAAGAGCTGGGTGAGCAGCTCTGTTTCATGATAACCACTCTGTCCCTAAGGAGGACATACAAACTTGTCTCTCATTGCTTTAATGGCACATCCTGTTATGTACTTGCTAATCCTGTAGTTAAGGAGTACTAAGTATTGACACACTCAAAATCAATGAGTCTAGGACATTTTCCCCTAATACTACATTTACTACTTTATTTACTGACTAAAATGTTTGTTGGGTCAGTTCCCTGTGGGCATGATGAGTTACAAGGTAAAGTCCAAGCTATGTGTCTTGGCATTCTGGGGCCTTCAAGCCTTCAGTCAGCTGGCACCCGCCGGGGCCTGAGAGCCGCTGTGTAGCTGAGCCGCCTAGTGGTCCAGATAATCACTGCTCTTCATTGGTTTTTGGCATGTCCTTCCCTTTGAGGAAATGCTTAAAACCCGGCACTTAGGGAATTAGGCGAGACACAGTTGAGATTCAGAAAAGTAAGTTTTAAGCATTTATTCTCTAGTACTAAAGACTTCCAGCTAGTCCTCATTATACACTTTATAAAGTTTTAAGGGTTTTCCCCTATAAATGATTTCTATTCTAAGTTCCAGAGTGTTTTCTTAGTTTCAAGTTGGAAAACATTTCTAAATGGGAGCTGGTGACATGGCTCAGTGGCTGAAGGCATTTGCTGCTAAGATCCATGGCCCGAGTTTGATCCCCAGGTCCTCTGCATGTACACCATGGCACACGCCTGTACTCACAGACCATCTCACGCACACAAGTGCATGTAACACTGCAGTAAGAAATAGAATAAAGGGTAAAAACTAGAATTGTGCTCACAGTGCAGGAGTGTCCTTACATTTGTCTCCTGACCTGTGTCTACATGTCACATTAGACTCGCTGATTCTCCATAAAGGGTGACTCTGAGGATGAGGACCTTGTCCACCTTGTTTCCTGTCTCTCTAACGTCACGCACCGTGTGTCGCCCCAGCAGACATCCTGAGTGAACACACCAGTGCTTTGTGAACCAGACCCCTGCTGCTGCTTCCTCTTTGTCCGAGACCTTAAATGTCATCGTTGTACAGACTACTCAGGTTCCCAGAGCCTCCAGCCCTTCTCAGCCCTGACCCTGCTTATGTCTTGTGGTCCAGTGTAACCTGGTGTCAGAGTGCCTGATCCACTGGCCGTGGGTGGCTACCAGATCTGCATTTCTTAATCTGATGTGACTTTTGGCAGTGGATTCATCCTGCCTGTCTCACCTTCTTTAGAAGGAAAATGAAAACAGTGCCAGTGCCATCTGTTTTAAAGCACTTGGAGTGATGCCTGCTCAGGTGTTTGCTGTGGCGACAGTCTTCTGTCTGATCTGCATCTGTGAGCATTACTGTGTAGATCCTTAAAACTATTTTCCCTGTCTCACATTCTCAGCTTTGCTCTGTGGGGATAAATTCATCTTGGTTTGTTCAGTGATTTTAACATGGCTCCATGTTGGGTTTGGTTATATACTCAATTTGCTATTTAAAGGTCAGACCTTTCTTCTCTCACTTTTTTTCCCATAGAGTTTAATTTTTAACATGATTGCTCTTGTTGTTATGCCTGCTTTAAGAAAAAAGACAAAGTTTTTGCCGCAAGCCAGTGGCCAAGGAGGTGGGGCCTTCCTTTAGCCTTGCCTATCTATGAGATGGTGATATAGATGCTAGCTAAACTCTGGCTTTGATGTCAGAAATACATAGCTCTGCCACTGGATTGTTTAATATTACCTAAATCTATGAAGTGTAATGTTCATTTATTTAATTCTTCATCAAGTTATAATGAGGATTAAATGATGTGTGTATAATTTTACCCCAGTACCTATAATGAGTAGTATTTATTATTATCATCACTGTTTTTAGCCAATATTGAGATTAGAGATGGGGTGATCATTATTGCTTGAGGTCCTCTCCCATGGATTGCTGGGACCACAAGTCCTTCAGTGCATTTCTGCCAGCGGTTGGGACAAAGTATACTAGAGCTGCTGTCTCTCATCCTTTCCTCCCCTCGTTCTGCTTCTTACAGGTTTTAATTTCTCATCCTCTGGAAGAGAAGATGTAGATGTGAGAACTTTAGGAAATGGTAAGATGGCCTCAATACCACATGATGAGAACTGGCTGCTGATAATCACCTGTGAGACAGTAGCTTTCTGTAGTCACTTAGAACCACAGTGGGAGGACCCAGGCTCCTCTACATGGGAAGCATGTGGCTTGTGCAGCTACCTCTGTAGACCATGATTTGTGTCTGAACAGCAGTCATTTCTTCAGAGACGTCCTTACCACAGGCTGTAATCTGTAATGGACTTCATGTGCATTAAGAAGAAAAAGTTTTCCCCTCAAAGTTCATTAGTTACTCCATTTAAGAACTTTTCAGACCAGTTGGTGGTAGCCCATGCCTCTGGAGGCAAAAGCAGATGGATCTCTGAGTTCAAGGCCAGCCTGGTCTACATAGTAAGTTCCAGGACAGTCAGAACTATGTAGAAACCCTATCTCAAAAAACAAACAGAATATCTCAGAATTTTTCAATATGTCTATCTTTATTGAAAATGATTCTACCCTTTTGGCCTTCATTTCTCTCTCTCGTTTCATCTTGTTGAGTTATCAGAAAGATAATGAGAATTAATGTTGAGCTGTTTGATGTTTGTAGT
This sequence comes from Peromyscus leucopus, assembly GCF_004664715.2. NCBI lineage: Eukaryota > Metazoa > Chordata > Mammalia > Rodentia > Cricetidae > Peromyscus > Peromyscus leucopus. The sequence continues at coordinate 11,372,063 of NC_051071.1, read as the reverse complement.
TCCTTCCCCTTGTGGAATCACAGTTGTTCCTGTCACTAGTAGATTAACTGGGAGAATGGATCTCACCTTGTTGTATCTGGGCATTGCTCTCTATGACAATGTTAGTTCCTTTAGTGTAACCAACTTAATTAGTGGTTGTTTAAATTTTATTTTGTAATTAACACAGGCTTGTGTGCAGCCCTCTGGGAAGGCAGTCATTTTCACATCAGCCTTCCTGCCCCAGCCCCCGAAAGCCCCTTTGCTCTTCATACTTTCTCCCCTCCCCCAGATGTAGTCATGTTACTGAACCGTCAGGCCTCTAGTGCTCAGCCCGTTCTCACACCTCCTGCCTCTGCCCAAATGTTAACTCCATCGACACGTTTCTGTTTCATGATGGGCGTGCACTTCCAGGAAGGCCCTTCGCGGTGGAGCTGCTCAACCCTCATAGAGTGCATTTCACTTCACAAGAAGTCAAGGAGCTCCAGCAGGTAAACACTTGTGTGCACGCATCTTGTTTGTGCAACCCCGTGACTGAGCTAGAGTTGATAATTGTCTTTCTTTTTCTGCTGCTACAGAAAATTAATAAGTCATCTGACAAAATCCAAGTACGTGACTTGCAGCTTGTCACCAGGTGAGGATGGGCATGCTGGAGAGATTCTAAATGGACGTTTTCGTAGATCATATATTTGGGAAGGGGATTGCACACAGATTATATTAAGAAAAAAAATCCAACTCCAATTAAGAAATGGGAAAATGATTAAGTAGACATTTCTCCAGGAAGGATGTGTGAGTAGTCAACGAACGTGAAATGATGCGCAGCATCTTACACTAGGGCTGTGCAGGTCACAGCTGCAGTGAGCTAAGGCTCACTCACACCCCCGAGGAAGGCTGTCATTGAAAAAATAAAATAAAATAACAGATGCTGGTGAGGGCATAGAGAAACTGTCATGCACATTGCTAATGGGGTTGAAAGTGGGGCCACTCAGAATGGCACGTTGACCGTCTGTCAGAAATTCAAACGTAAGGTGACCATATGACCTAGCAGTTCCCCTTCTAGGTATCACTCAGTGACAGAAGTGAAAACATACGTCACCCAAAGATTGCCAGGGATGTTCGTAGTAGTGTTTTCACAAAGCAGAGAAGAAGACAGTGGTAGCACGGGCCTGTAATTTCTAACTGGGAGGCCAAGGCAGTAAGGTTGGGATTCAGGGATTACCTTGGCCAAGTAGTGAATTTCAGGCCAGCCTGGATTGCATAAAACAATTATGTTTTGTTTTGTTTTTTTTTTAAGTAGATACCGCTTATCTATCTATAGAAAACACAATGTGAAATTGTTGTCTCTTCTTATCCTTGGAAGATGTATTCTTCTTGCTGTGGTACCCAAGACTGCAGATAATGCTGAATTATCTGACAGTTCATAATTGATGAAAATGTTTGACTAAAAAAAACCGAGAACCAGTCAGGGCCAGAGAGAGCACTGGCTGTTCTTGCAGAGGACCTGGGTTCAGTTCCCAGCACACATGGTGACTCACAACCTGTACCTCCCACTCTGGGGGATCTGATTCCCTTTCCTGGACTCCAAGGACACCAGGCACTCATGTGACATACATACATACATGCAAACACTCACATATACACATAAAATAAAAAATCTTTTTTAAAAAGCCATGAAAAAATAATTGCTAATAATAAAACATGGCAATTGTAGCAGTATACTATAAGGTAAGCATCAATTGCCTGTTTTTAAGTTTTGTATGTAATACTTTTAGTAGGAGGTTGACAGCAGGCAAAGTGAATTCATGGGCAAGGGGGACCTACTATGTACCCCTCCAGTGTGATATGGTTTGTTTGTTTGCTTTGTTTTTCTTAAAAATAAAGAGGTATGGAGTACTGATTCATACTGCACTATAGATGCCCTTGACCTTGACAGCATTGTGAAGGACAGAAGCCAGTCAGTCACCACTCTGTGATCGTACCTAGTAGGTAGAAAGTCAAGTAGTGGTAGGTCATCCTGGGCTTGGGAAAGGAATCGGAAGAAAGAGCTGCTGGGTGTGGAGGGCCCTTCTGGGGGCAGTGGGAGTGCCGTAAGCCAGACTATGCTAGATGCAGAGCTCCAGAAACAGTAGAGTTCATAGAATGTACAGTTTATACCTCAGCCAAGCTGTTGTAAGGGAGCAGAGATTTGGGACAAGGTTTGTGTGTATTTTATGTTCTGGGACAAACTTTCCTCTGTTATTGGTGTTTAGAGAGGCAATCGGGTATATGAAGGAAGGTGAGGAGGGTAAGACCAAGACCTACAGTGCCTTGATTTGGACGAATAAAGTCATACAGAAGAAAGACATTGGATTCCTAAATGACTTAAAGGTACTTTACCTGCAGTTTTTGATTTGTTTTCTTTTTCTTCTGCATATTAAAAAGCCGTTGTCTTCTAGTTTATTACCAGCAAGCCGCAGTGCCTAGGCTTTGGGGTCTGTGACCTACATTCAAATCCTGGTTTTCCAGTTCACTGGCAGAGTGATCGGATGCTTGTCTAACTCTTGGGAGAAGCAGTGTTCCGATGGGTGGCGGTGGTGGTGCACACCTTTAATCCCAGCACTCAGGAGGCAGAGGAGGTATATCTCTGAGTTCAAGGCCAGCCTGGTCTACAGAGTGAGTTACGGAATAGCTAGGGCTACACAGAGAAACCCTGTCTCGAAAATCAAAAAAGAAAAAAAAAAAAAAAAAAAAAAAAAAAGGCAAAAGAGACTCACAGGTTAAAAACCCTGGGTCTACATTTCGTAGTTGTAAGACTCTGGACAAATCCTTAGCCTCTATGCTTCATCTGTGAAATTATGTTAGAAAAACTAAATTAGTTCAGTTGTACAAAGCATTTCAAATGGTACCAGCCACATAGAAAATATTGAGGAGTGCTATTATATTTGGTTATCTATAAAAATTAAATATAAAATAAAATGTATTTAATAGAATTGATACTAAAATCACATATATATGAGTGAATGAAGTGTAACAGTTATATGAAGCACATGTATTCTGTGAGAATGTCACTGTCGAGGGCCTGCTCGTCCTGTTGAACAGTCCTTGTCTCTCCTGTAAAGACAGTCCCAGTGGGTAAGAGCTCGCCCTGCAAGAATGAGGACCTGAGTAGTTGAAAGTTTTCTCTGGTTCACCTGGCCCCGCAGTCCCTTATAAAATAATCACTCAGAGGCTTGATATTATTTACAAACTGTGTAGCCTATGGCAGGCCTCTTGCTAGCTAGCTCTTATATCTTAAATTAACCCATTTCTATTCATCTGTCTTTCGCCATGTATTCCGTGGCTTTACCAGTCTGCTGGCATGTTGCTCCTTGGGCAGCAGGCTGGCGTCTCTCCAGACTCTGCCTTTCTCTATCCTGTCCTTGGATTTCCTATGACCTTGCCATAGGCCAAAGCAACTTATTTATTAACCATTGGGAACAACATATACTCACAGCATACAGATATATATATATACACACACACACATACATTTTACTATCTGTGTGGCATTTACTTTTCTTTTTAGTGCTTTTTTTTCTTTTTAATATATATATTAGATGTGTCTGTCTGCACTTATGCCTTCATGCCAGAAGAGGGCATCAGATCCTATTACAGATGGTTGTGAACCACCATGTGGTTGCTGGGAATTGATCTCATGACTCTAGAAGAGCAGCCAGTGTTCTTAACTACCGAGCCATCTCTCCAGCCCAGTTTTAGCTTTGATATAGTAAAAATATATATAACAAACAGTTATCAAGTAAGAATTACAATTACAGTATCTAGTCTATTTGTATTTGGCAAAATTAAAAAAAAATATTTTATCAACTTCTATATTTGTGAGTCTAAAGTTTCATATCTAATTTATCTTTTACCGTAACCAAGGAAAATTATAACTGTCTAGTCTTCAACTACATCAAAGACACCAGAAGGATATAATATTACCTAAGTAAACAGGAAGTGCTTTGTAAGCAACTTCTAAAATTTTAGAAATGACAGAGACAGCTGGCTGCCTGGACAGTCACCCAAAGTTTCTCTGCAACATTGTGGCATCCATCTTCAGCCTATAGGTCTAGAGTTTCTCAGTTGCTTCTCCCTGTGTCCTGTAAAGTGTCTGGCAGCCTCCTCTGCAAAGCAGGAACCTGAAGGACCATCTTGCCTTGTTTTGGCAAAATTTAGTGGTCACTTTTCCATGGGTCCTGCATGTCCAGTTGATACAACATTTTGTCAAGCAGTCCAGGCAAGAACAGTTTCTTGCCCAAATGGCTACTTTTGCCATAAGGAAAGCAAACTCCATAAGGAGTTTCTTCGATGCCCATCATCCTCTTTGAAGTAAATTGGTGCTACCAGGAGCAGACATGTCTCACTGTCCAGAAAGTCTATTTTTTAAAACATTTTTAATGCCATATTCTGTAGGTTTTTGAGGTGTTTGAAAATTACCTACCTAATTGAAATATATTTGTGTATACCTAGAAAACTTAATTAACATAACTATAAGTTTGATTATCCTAGATTACTTTAATCTGTATTTCTTAATTATACATTACAATTTTAAATGAGTTGCATAAACATAATACCTTAAACAAAAATATATATAGTATAACAAAATTAATTTTAAATTTGTATAAATAAACTAAAATCCATAGCAATGTAAAACATTTTAAACAAGTTGTTGCTCTTTAAAAGTAGATTCAGTAATCTACCCTTTTATCCTATCTATATCATATCCCCTGTTTTTAATTTTAGAAAGAGATTGACTATGACCAATAACAATTTGTAACCAACCCATGAACAAAGACAAATATCCATAATCCACTTTTTGGGAATGTGGGTGTAGTTTTCTAGGCTACCTCCTGCTGATGGGGGTTGCTGGTAGTCTTATAGGGGACACAAAGAAAATTTTAGGATTATGGTCAAGTCCTGACTGGAGTAGTCTGTGAGGCTGTGTTCTCTGAGCCAGTTGCCTTGACACTGTTCTGGATGTTGGATCATCTGGAGACCTCTCGGGGTCTTCCATGATGGAACCCTATTAATCTGGAAGGAATCCACAGGTTCTTATCTTCTATGGAAACAAAAGCAGAACCTCTTTTCCAAAGCAATATATGCTTAGACATGAATTCTGAAGTCCAGATACCTTTAAATATATATATTGGTTTAACTCAGCAGCCTTTACAATCACATGTCTCTCTCCAGTAAAAAATCCCAAAGACAATATAATCCAGACTCTCTGTGGAATTTCCATCTTTACATGACCATTTTTTATATTACTTTTACTGTTTTATTAAAGACTTTTATTTTTTAAAATTATCTATTTCTTTATATAACTGTCTATCCTCCTTTTCCTCTCTCTTCCAAGCCTACATACATTTTTACATATAATGTAAGCCATTTAGAGGTTTATTCCATCTGAATCTCTCTTCTGTGTATCTGTAATCCTTTTCTCATCATTGCAAACTGCAGCGTGGCTAAGATTGAAGCAGCAGCCCTGGCTGCTGACTCCACCCACTGCAGCTTCTCAACATGGCAGAGGTACCCAGGAGGGTCACTCTTACCCTGCCCACTCTGGGGTCCATGCTGCCTCCAGGTAGCCTACAGCTGACCCATAAACCCTTTGTCTGTATGAGTAAAAGCTAAATCTGCCATTTGTCTGTATGAGTAAAAGCTAAATCTGCCATGCAGCATGCTGCACAGCTTGGAGACACCTGTGTACTGATGTAGGAATCAGCCATGCTGTGCTCAAGCCGGAATGCTGTGGCGTCTCTGTTCCATGGTGTCCCTGTATCTCGGCCTGAATGAGACATGAAGTAGGAAGCTGTTTTTGGCTCCAATTTAGAATCTCTTATTAAGTTTTCTCAGGTTTTAAGTGGAAACTCCAGCCAACATGTTGGACAGCCAAACGTAGTGGAAATTTTTCTCCAGCCCCACCCAGCCCTGTGGTCCAGCAGCTGCTTATAAAATCACTCAGAGGCTTGATATTATTTACAAACTGTATGGTCTATGGCAGGCCTCTTGCTAGCTAGCTCTTATATCTTAAATTAACCCATTTCTATTCATCTGTGTTTCGCCATGAGTTCTGTGGCTTTACCAGTCTGCTGGCATGTTGCTCCGTGGGCAGCAGGCTGGCGTCTCCACAGACTCTGCCCTTCTCTCTCCTGTCTCTCTCCTTGGATTTCCCATCTGCCTCTAAGCTGCCTTGCCTAGGCCAGAGCAGCTTATTTATTGACTAATGGGAACAGCATATATTCACAGTGTACAGAAAGACATCCCCCAGCGTGAGTCTGGGTTTCAGCTCCATGTTAAAACCAGGCGTGGCCACGTGTGCCTTACCCCCGAGCTGTGGGGGCAGACACAAGAGACTCTAGTGACGGTGAAGGACACTGTGGCCTTCTGTCCTGTGCAGACACCGGAGAGAGAGCAGTCAAGGCTTGAGTGAGCATAACTGAGCGCACAGCGTACATAACTTATCTGTATACCGGAGTCTCACTACCCAGATCTTTAAAATTATGTGGTGGAGCTGAGTGTGGTGGCTTAGAAGATCCGGACAAGAGGACCACAAGTGTCAGCCTGGGAAGTACAGCAAGACCCTACCTCAAAGAACTGATTCTTTAAAGTGGTGCTTGTTAACATAGGGAAAATGTTATCCTAAGTTTCCCTAAGAAGAAATCTGTAAGAATAACTAGAGGGTAATGCCTTCTGATTTCAGCACATCCAAATGTGCTGTGTGTACACACATGTGTGGTTATGTAGAAAACAATATGGCAAAAATGTTCATAAATAAGATTTATACTTAGTCATGAAAAGTATAGTACTGAATAGATTAAAAAAATGGATAAAGGATATGAATAGATCGTTGAAAAGGAACAACTCCATGATCAAGAATCGTTTGAAATGCTGTTCCACCTCCAGGACAAAGTAATAGATGGCATTACTCCATTCCTTAAGTCAGGAAGGCAGACAGAAGCTCTTGGAAGGCAATGGCAGTCCTGTAAGAAGAACCAACCGTGCTGATGACCTCACCTCTGTTGACAGGCTTTCTGCGGAGCGTGACTCCTGCGGAAGGCCGTGCGTGAAAGGAGCTTTTCTGACTTTGTTAAAAGTGGCAAAATCAGCAGTGTCAAACTGGAAAGAAAATGACATTAGCTGGATGTAGTGGCACAGCACATGAAGGTGTGAGTTCAGGACCAGCCTGGGCTGTGAGTGAGACTAAGCAAGCCAGCAGAGCAGCTCTGGGTGAGCTAGTGGTGGAACGAGCATCCTGTAGCTATTCAAATTAAAGCCAGAAGCAGGGCATGGTTTTACTTAATGTGGCTTAGTGTGTGTCTGTGCTTATCAAAAAACGTTGGGGAAAGACTACAGTGTCAGAGTCTGACTCAGGAGACAAGCACAGCGAGAGATGTGAATGTCCACCCAGCGACGCCTGTCACCTCCACAGGCTTTGCGCTTTGCTCTTGCCTAGGGCCTTCAGGACAGGAGTTTGGGTTTTGTTGTGGTTTGATTGAGACAGGTTACTGTGTAGCCCACACTGCCCTCAAACTCACTGTGTAGCCGAGGATGATGCTGCCCCTCTGATCTTCCTGCATCCACCTCTGAGTGCTGGATTACAGGGATGTGTCACCACGCCTGTTTTTGTGCTGTGCTAGGGATTGAACCCAGGGATGTGCAAGCAGTGTGCCAAGTGAGCCACATCTCCAGCCCCAGAGAAGTAGATACAGTACAGACATACCTTTAAGAACGCAGACAGATTTATGGAGTCTGTAAGATCATATATCCCTTCATAGATGTATAAATCAGCTGAATATAATGGTACATGTCTTTAAGCCCGCACTGAGTAAGCAAAGGCAGACAGATCTCTGAGTTCAAGGCCAGCCTGGTCTACATAGTGAGATCCTGTCTAAAAAACCAAACCAAAAACCCACCAAAAATGTAAATGTATGAATCATTTAGAATGCTATTAAAAAGGAAATTCATTAAAAAAAAAAAAAAGGTTTGGGAGCTGGCATTGAGGCTCAGTGAGAAATAAGTCCATTAAAAATAGATTCAAGGGCTGGGGTGTAGCTCAGTGTCAGGGTGCTTGCCTACGGCAAGGCCCTCGATCTGATTCCCAGCACTGCAAAAACAAGACAAAACAGCCCAGTTTGGGGGTTACCGTGGCTCCAACTCAAAAGTAACATAGAAAGGTGGCTGTGTAGGGACATTGGAAGTGGTAAGAGACCACTCCCGGGCACACTGCTGGGCCGGGTTGGTTTCTAGTGACATTGTTATAGTTTACAAAATTCCCATTGGCTGAGAGATAGAAGCTGAGTTATTTCTCTGTTCTGAGAAAAAGACCACCTCAGGTTCACTGCTTGCCGCCTCTTTAAAGGGCAGCCTACTTCAGAGGAAAAACTGTGCTTGTGTGCTTCTGAAAATTCAGCAGTGTGGGACAACACAGTACAGAGCTCAGAGTGGGTGTAATGGTTTCCTTTTGTGGTCTAAACAGCAGACCAAAAGGACACATGGCATGTGTACTGATGAGTCCTGAGTTACGGCTCTGGTGATTGGCTCCTAGTCAGTCCTGGGAGTCAAGTAACAGAAGCCAGAGAGTTCTCACTGGATAGTTGCTTGTATTTGTTTGTTCATTTCTCTCTGTGTCTCTGTCTCTCTTTCTCTCTCGATGACAAGGTCTTACCATGAAGCTCTGGCTGTCCTGGACCTCTCTATGTAGACCAGGCTGGCCTCAAACTCACAGAGATCCCCCTGCCTCTGCCTCCAGAGTGCTGGGATTAAAGGCGTGTGCCACCATGCCAGGCCATACCTGCGAATTTAAAGACTGTGTGTTTCTGCTCTCTGAGTCTCTATATACATCATTATAACTCTTCATCACAGTTCATTCTTGAAAACGTTGGTCTTTTTAGCCAGAGAAAAGTCAATCCCTGTGCAGACAGCTCACTCCTAAGAATTATAGACTCATAAAAAGCACAGGGGAGAGGCTGTCGACTGCCTTTAGGATCAGCCGTGCCCTTCAGTGCGGCCTCAGTCAGAACTTGCTCTTCTTCCTTGGTGTCTGGAAAGGAATGCAGGCTGAAGCCTTTCCCTCCTTAGTGGAGACTGCTCACTCATCATGCAAATTCGGAGGCGCTGTTCCAGCAAGAAACTGCAGAGAAGTCAGAGTTCTTAAGAACCAACTTGTCTGGTTTGCCTAAAATCTATTTTTAAAAGGTTGAAGTAGTTGACCTTTTATAGTATTAATTCTTATTTCTTAATTTATATCACCTAGCATATGGGGAAATCTCTAATTTGATGTAATTATAAGAAAAAGCAGCATGTATCACTGAAAAAATCTGAATTGTTAAGATACAGGTGACTATTATGTTTGTAAAGCTGGGATAAGAAATGCTGGAAGCTGGAAGTCCTCACTTTTATGTCAGTCACTTTGTGGCATTAGAAAACAAAGGTAGCAATGTTGTCCTCTAACAAATCCTATGCCAGAATCCTGACTGATGTGTTAGGTGTCAGGGCAGAAGAGTCGGTGGGATCATTCCCTTCCTGGCCCCCGTCTTATGATGGGGTGGTAGTATTCAGAAAACGAGAAGTCCCGTTGAGATAGAGCCTAAGGAGCTGCAGCTGGTTCTGTGTTATCGCATCCCATCCTGCTCTGACAATGATGGGAACTAATGTGGTGAGCTGTGGGTGGCTTGTGATTGCATCATATCCTCCTCTAGGACTTAAAGATTGACCAGAAAACACCTCTCCGGGTCCTTCACCGAAGGCCTTTGGCCGTGAGAACTCGGGCCATCCACTCTATGGAGACACGCTACCTGGACGAGCATCATTTTCGTCTGTATTTGAAGACCCAAGCTGGAACGTATCCTTCTCCTCTGCATTGCAGAAACCTAGCCAGGATGGGATCAGGTAGCTCCTGCTGCCTCGACAACAGCTTCCATTGATCTGGGAGATACTTACTTCTCTTAGAGATGTGTTCTCCTGTACCCCAGGGCTCTTGTACTCCAGGCTGGCCTTGAACTCCTGATCCTGCTGCCTCTACCTCCCAAGTGCTGGGATTACAGGCCAGTGCTACCTCGGGTGATCTGGGATGTTTTGGAGAGGTTTTGAGTGTATTCATTTAACATTTTGGAGGGAATCAGTGACTTTCTTCTGAAGTTTGTTTCCCACTTGTGTTTCGGAACTGCTCTAAACCATGAAGTGTCCGTCAGTTAGTTCAGTGCCAGCTTTGAAATGTGCAGTTCTGCTCTAGTGTCTTACCGGTGCTTATCATATGATATACTCAAAAAGTGCTTTTAATTGATTCATTTGCTGTTTTTACACATTTTACAAGTCACATATTCATAACTCTGTTTGGTCCTCTGAGTATTTCAAGTGTTTGCCCAACAGATGAAACACGGGTATAGAAACAGCGGTATTTTAGGGATTTCACTGTCTTTAAAGTCTGAGATTAGCGCTCACCATGTTGTCCCGAGGCTCAAGATGAACACTGAGCGTGTGTGTGCCTCCCGGATGACAGGAATGCCGACACACGCTGTGTCCGGTGCTTTGTGACAGAGTGACCGTAACTTACACACAGGCCTGTGTGAAAACCCCAACCCAAACACCGTGACACGTCACCACCGTGAGCAGTAGTACACCAGGGTTTGGACAGTGTTCAAACTCCAGCATTTTGACTGTGTTTTAAATAGAAAGACTGTAACTCAGGGTTTTAAATACCTGCATGCCAATGCTAATAATTGTTTATAACCTATTTTGACTTGTGGCTTTGAGATCAGAACTGAGTTTCTAATGAAAATGTCAGAGAGCTCCAGCAGTCTTAGGCCTAGTTTAATATTTGCTTTCTTTTAAGACTGCGTCTCACTGTGAATCCCAGGCTGTCCCTGATCTCCAGATTCTGTCTCTGCCTTCCAAGTGCTAGGGTTACAGGCATGTCTCACCATGCTTGGTTTTCTTTTTGCCCTTCCCAACCAACGTGTGTGTGTGTGTGTGTGTGTGTGTGTGTGTGTGTGTGTGTGTGTGTGTGTGTGTGTTCCAGTGGCATGAAATGATAAATCTTTTATTTGGCATGCAGGTAGTGCATGGTTCTGTGTACAGCAACGTACCCTCCCCGGTGGGAAGAGTCGAGGGCTGGTCACCAGATGGTCTTATCATCACATTGCTGTATCTGAGGGGCCTCTCCTTCTCTTAAACATCTCTTCTCCCCTTTACACTACCCTAGAGTGCCCTGGATTGACCTCGCTGAACTGGGGTATCTACTCTAAATACCTTTTACGTTCTGCACTTTGAATCAGGGATGGTTTGTGCAGATTCTGACGGGCAGCCTGTTTCTTCTTTATTGTTTAGAGCACATTTGGCTATTGTGGATGGAATTCAAAGAAATCACAAATGTTAAAATTTATTTTGACTTTGGTGTTGGGGATTGAACTCAGGGCTCATACATACTAAGTACATATCTTACCACTGAGCCTCATGGCCTTCCTGAGATTATAAAAACAAAATAAAACTAACCCCATCTTTAATTTACATGCCAAGAAGGAATTCTTTGTCTTTTGGGAAAACTCACACCCTTTGGAAACAGCTACATATATGTACTTAATATGTCAGCCAGGAACTGGTGACTGCACAGCACGTGGTTCTCGTAGAGGTCCATGCCCTTTGTGTTCTCAGTTCCTGTGTGCTGGCCCAGGTTCGCACAGCCCAGCACCCCGACTCAGCCAGGCTGACTGCCCCCAGTCTCATCCCTCCAGCATGAGTCAGGTCCAGACCTTCCCACTGTCTGGCCTCCTGTTTGGTCGGCTTCCTTCTTTACTACTGGCTTTCTCTGAAGAAAATCAGAGAAAAAGAATGGCAGTTGAAGAGAATCTGTGAATTCAGGGGGGGGAAGCTACTAAATAACAGTATGTCCTCTGTTTGATTCAGAACATGTAGTGGAGGAGGAGGTGAGAAAACTTGTAATGTTGCTTCCTAGTGTTGAGGATGCATTCATTTGCCCGTGCAGACGCCATTAACTACTTACACTGATCCCGTTTACTCACGCAGTGTTCTTGTTCTTGTTTCTTAGTGAACAATGGGGAAGATGTGTATTTTGCAGATAATGTCAGGGCTACAGCAGAGTGCTGTGGAATGATAATCTTATTAAGAACAAATTCCAGATTTAACCATTGCCTTCAAAATGTAAAGACCTAGAAAGAGAACACAAAGTTGCTAAACCCAACTCAAAAATAATTTAGCCAGGTGTGGTAGTTCACACTGGATTCCTGTCACACAGGATTGCTTCTATTCAGGACAGGCTGGACTACACAGTGGTTCCAAGGTCAGGTTGGGGTGCATGGCGGAGCACTCGGGAGCATACACAGAGAAGGAAGCAAAACGCGGACAACATCAACCAAGCAAAACCACCTGGCTCACAATCTTTGGCTCACAACTGCCTGAGGCTGCGGCCTCAGGGTAGAGGTCCTGCTCCCTTTCTGACCTCCAACGTCACCCGAACATGGTGTACAGTCACCGAACATGGTGTACACTCACGAGACACACATGTATGCGTATTACGTTTATTTTTAAAGAAGACTAAATTAATAACTTAATTCTCCCTTGCATCTTAATGCTAAGGTGTTACAAGGAGCCCCATCGTTGAGGTCACTTCCTGTGTGGTCTTGTGGAACTTAACGTTTGGTAGATACCAATTGCCATCATTAAAAAAAATGGGACCACATATCAAAATAGAAATGGAGACAAAAGGGGGGGTTAAAAAGAAAAGCATTGGGTTGGGCATGGTGGCACATGCCTTTAACCCCAGCACTCAGGAGGCAGAGGCAGGTGGATTTCTGAGTTGGAGGCCAGCCTGGTCTACAGAGTGAGTTCTAGGCTAGATCTACACAGTGAGATGCTATCTCAAAAAAAAAAAAAAAAGAAAAGAAAAAAAAAGAAAGAAAGAAAGAAAGAAAGAAAGAAAAAAAAAAAAAAAAAAAGAAAGAAAGAAAGAAAAAAAGAAAAGGCATTGAACTATATAGTTAATTTAATGTATACCCGAACCTTGGCATTTTGAGATGAGCTAATAACCCAAAGCTGGGGTGGGAGATGCTGCAGGTTTCCAGTCTCAGCACTTGGAAGGTGGAAGCAGGAGGATCCAGGTCAAGTTCATGTAGCCTGGGGTACCCTGTCTGAAACAAAGCAGAGCCGTGGCCCCTGGTGAGTTTGATGTAAACAGAGGTTCTGGTGACTGTGCTGGCATCCAGGCCGCTGGCATTCAGCTCATTTTCTGAGATGCACATCTCAAGTCCGAGTTTAGAAATGGCATCTCTTTTGTAACATTTTAAAATTCTATTTATTTTTCCCTTCCACTTGCCAAAGTAGTTGGTACTGCATGATCTTTTCCTTAAACAGACCTAGCTACATTAAAGAATTTGTACACGGAGACTTTGGGAGAACCAAGCCGAATATTGGCTCTCTGATGAACGTGACTGCAGACATTCTTGAGCTAGATGTGGAGGTAAAGTATTTTATGGGGGAATGCACATCTGCAAATCAAATTCAGCTAAATTAGATCTTTGACACTAAACCAAATATAGCACTGCCTGTCTCCATGGGTATATATATATATATGAGGGTCTTTTTTTTCTTAGATTTATTTTCTTTTATGTATATGAGTATTTTGTCTGCATGTATGTCTGTGCACCACATGTGTGCCTAGTGCTCCTGGAGTTGAGAAGAGGGTGTTGGGTCCCCTGGAATCAGAGTTACAGACGGTTGTGAGCCACCAGGTGAGTGCTGGGGACGGAGCCCAGGTCCTCCGGGATGCAGCCGGTGCTCTTAAACCCTGAGCCGTCTCTCCAGCCCTCTACAGGTATTTGAAGATAGTAAAACCTCACAGAAGCTTTGTGGTACAGGAAAGAATTATCTGTGTAATTATTTTAAACAACAACCAGGATCATTGGTGTTTGTGGATTATATAATTTACTAATTGGTATCAGGTACTGTCATTTACTAATTTACCCTTGGCATTAGATTAAACCTTTAAAGAAAACAAGAAAATAAAGTTTAACTGCCTCATGCATCCTTCGGATTGCTAGGGTTGTGTTTTATAAAGAATGTTAGAACTGCGCATGAGGGCGTACACTTTTAATACCAGCACTAGAGAAGCAGGGAGGGGATGGTGGATCTGAGCTCAAGGCCAGCCTGGTTTACATGGGTATTTCCAGGATAGCCAGGGCAATATAGAGATGCTCTTTCTCAAGAGGGGAGTTGGGTGGTGGTGAACTTCCCGGCTGGGCTGAGCTCATCTCAGTAATGGCTGTTGCTGCCAAGGCCCCACTGAATTCAGTCAGTCCCTGGGATCCACATGATAGAAGCAGAGGACCACTCATCTCCTTGTGTGCTGTGGCATGGGCACGTGTGTGCAAGCATGAGTATGCACACACACATACAAAATAAGTAAATGTTCAAGGGGGTATCTAAGACCACTTGCTCAAGAGCATCTACTCAGAATAGGTATCAGATCAGATAAAGTAAATTGGATTTCTCCAGCCAGGCGTAGTGGTACATCTGTAATCCAGGCATAGTGGTACATCTGTAATCCAGGCATAGTGGTACATCTGTAATCCAGGCATAGTGGTACATCTGTAATCCAGCACTCAGGAGGCAGAGGCAAGAGAATGGGAGCTTGAGGCCTGTGAGAGCTTGACTCAGAACAACAACACAGCAAAGCAGGGGGTTGACTCCCAGGGCAGGTGAGAGTCCTGTAGACAGGGTTAACCTCTAAAGGAAGAAGGGCTCTGCTGGGCTGTGATGTCTCCAATCAGTGCTCCTCAGAGAAAACCTGATTAGAAGTTGAGTTCCTGCCTAACTCCACTGAAAGTCCTAGAAGAGGCTAGCGTTCTGCAAAGGTACGAGAGGAAGTGGACGTGTGCCCCTGTGAAGACGGCCGTGGTAGTCATGCAGTCATTGGATGGCACACGCTCTTGCGGGGCAGCCAGGACCCACTGTCCAGACGGCAGGGGCCTCCTGAAGCTGCTGTGAGGAGACAACTTAGTGTCACAGGAGTCCCGACCACATTCGCTTTTTAAAAAAATTGGTTATCCAATGCCAAGTGGTCTGGAAATATACATACAAGTAACATTACACAGACTGGGCAGGTTGTATTTAGGAAAATATATGTGTGTGTGTACATTTATGTGTGTATATAGCAACAATTTATGACAAAAGAGACCATGAATTTGAAAGAGAGCAAGGAAGGATAGAGGGGAGGGTTTGGAGGGAGAAAATGATGTGATTATATTATAATCTCAAATAAATAATTGAAGACATTTTCTTCTAGGATGCTAGGCAAAACTCTACACTGAGCCATGCTCAAATCCATGTTAATAGACAGCTTAGAGTCAGCCCCGGGTCAGTTTCTCAGCCTGGTCAAGTAGGACCTTGTAGAGCTACTGACCCACAGTGCTATGCCTCCCCTTCCCTGTCCTCTGCGCACACAGTTGATTCTTTGTGTCTCGTTTTTAGTTTGAGAAACTACTTGTGAACTGACATATGATGATTTGGTCCATGGCTGTATCTAAAACCCTAGCACAGCACGTCTTGGGAGTCATAAAAGCTGCAATGTGTACTTGTGCAGTGGTCAAGTTTGGGTTTTCTGCTGGTTAGGGAATCTGAAGTGTGAAGTGACCCATGGGCTAATGGATGCATTAGTTGCAGTAAGGCACTTCAAGCTTTTGGTTTGGTTTCGTTTTGGGGTTGTTTTATGATATTGTGCATGCTCAGGGGACCCCGGCTGGCCAGGGTATCCCACATGTGACAGAAAACATGCTGGGCAGATGTAGCAGTGGGCAGTGGCACGTCATTCATAACCCAGGCGCTGCATCCGCGTGGAAATGAGTTTATTGTAATAGAGAGATAAGAGAAAGATAGGGGAAGAGGGAGAGACAGAAGAGAGAGGAAGAGGGGGGTCAAGGGTGCACACCTCATGGGTATGGAGAGAAAGAGAGTGGAAGAGAGAGAAGGGGGCTCCTTAAATCACACTTTTACATCAGGACGCAGGATGGCCCAAAGGGGCGGGTTTCCAAGGGGCAGGTCAGAATATTAAATGTCCTCCATTTTAATTATAAAAAGGTGAGTTATCCATAGCAAGTGGGGGAACAAGGGGCTCTGAATTCCTGGGACTGCTTCAGGCTGACAAGGGTCCAAGTGGGGAGGGGAAACCGGAAGTCACACACACACACACACACACACACACACACACACACACACACACACACGGAGTCATACGGCAGGAGATCTCAGATATCTATCTGTTCCTTGAGGAGCTGAGGAGGCAGGTTGCAGCAGTGGTGTTCCAGGAGCTTGGGGAAAATGGCACACCAAATCAGGAGTACAGAAGCCATGGCGTCTGCTGTCTCTCTGGAGGTCAGGTGGGAACAGTGAATCTGCAAAATATACTTGAAAAACAGGTGGGGTCAGAAATGTCTCTGCGGGTTGTCAGTTTTCATCAGACCAGATTTCTTGATGCAATGGTAGAACTTTTCCAGGAACCTGTGGGTATCTGTAAGACAGCTGGAATGGATTTACATCATAGCAAAAGGGTTAAAAATCTTAAGAACCATTAGTAATCAATGCTATATCAGTTTATCAAAACTTCATTTATCAGTATTAAAACTTTGAACCTCTGGAGTTATACCTGAAACCTGTACCATGAAGTCTGTGAATGAGGCATACCTGTGTGTAATTTCAACAGGAAACTTACTGATGAACTATTAAGGTGCTTGTAATCTCAGGATTGGGGCTGTTAAACTGGAACCCTAGTCATCAAACATCAGATCTGAGAAGGATAAATTTAAGAAGTAAGACAGCTTTCCAGCTACCTAGGCAGCAGTCCCAAGTCTCTCTGTAGTCATTGGAGGGGAGCACAGAAGCCCAACGCAGCACTTGTTCAGCTGATAAGCCCAGACGATCTCACAGATTTTTTTCTGTGGAGTGGAAATTCGGGGAGGTCATCCTGCCTGTCTTTGCACAGAGCACAGTCAATCCCTGTTGCTCCTCTTATTCACGGTCTGGACAGGAGCTCAGCTTTCCACTACGTGGCCAGCCTTGCCATGAATTTCCAGTTGGAAGTTTTTTTGTGGCCATCTATCTTCTTGGAGGAGATACAAGATGCTGCCAGGAGCTGACATGTCTCTTCATCATAAAAAGCTTTATATTAAATGCCATATTCTCAGATCTCTACAGGCGTTTGAGGACTGGGGGAACAAAATCTGTTAGATGTGGATGTACAGGTTTCCCAGTTTGTTACAGCTTAATGAAATTAGCAAGGACAGAGAGGCTCACATTCTTGAACAGACCTTGAGTAAGGAGAGACATTTTTTAAAAAGATTTATTTATTTACTATGTATATGGTGTTCTGTCTGCATGTGTGCCTGCAGGCCAGAAGAGGACACCAGATCTCCTTACAGATGGTTGTGAGCCACCATGTGGTTGCTGGGAATTGAACTCAGGACCACTGGAAGAGCAGCCAGTGCTCTTAAACGCTGAGCCAACTCTCCAGCCCAAGAGAGACATTTTTAAAGCCATTGGCAGTGATATCTAAATCTATTACCATTTTTAAGGCCCAGATGCTGTAGTTCTGATCTTTGAGTACAGCCAGATTATAATCCTGAATAATAAATATAGAAATAATCATCTCTCAAGATTATTTAATACCTTTTTTGTTCTGCATAAAGAAGGTCAAGTGTCTTATCTTATTGCAGTATTGGGTCCAGTTTCTTGGTATATCAATGAGCATTAGGTAGCCAAGTCAGTTCCCTATCCAAGGGTTCCACTTTTGACTTAGCCCTCCAGCCTGTCCTGAGAGCAGGGAACATAAGATGATGCGTTCTTCTCCATAACTGCTTCAAGCTGAAACGGGACGCAGGTGTTTAGGACCCTGGCTAGTCAAAAGTATAGAGGGAACCTAGGCATTGTGGAATTTATCATAAGTATGTGGTCATCTGACCTAGCTGTAGAGACAGGAAATGATTATGTTTTTGGCTGGACTGGTCCATCATCAGCCTTCAGCAGGTCCATGTCTCACAGATTGAAGTCAGTAGCCAATGCCTGGATGTGTCAGTCAGCCAGATGGAAGGCCACTGAAACAGATTAGACTAGAGATGGAAGTTAAAATTTTATGAATTTATTTGGAAGCTCTTGGCCCATGGTCTTAGTGACTGGGAAAGGGAGACCAGGAGGGAGAGAAATTCCATCCCCAGGAACAGACATGTGAGGAAACTCATTTGTCTGGAGCTTGTTTGACCTCTGTGAAGTGGGTCCAATGGCTTCTTTTGATCCTCTGAGGCTTCTATGAATTTTTTATTTTAAAGAAGGACATGAGAGTTTTAGATGAATTTGTATCATCAATCAGTACTGAAATCCAAATCATAGAAGAGCAGGTAATGAGTATCTAGGCTCCTACCTTTGAGTCCTAGCAAAATTAAAGATTGGGTTAAAAAGTATGTACAGTTTTTATTTAGAGAGAGCCAGGTACAGATTGGGCAGAGATGTCTTTGGCCTGATGAGAAGTTTAAGTTTATATTTAGAAGACAACCAAGGCAAATTTAAAATCCTGAGCTTGTGATCCAAACTGCCCTATTAATGTTAAAATCTGAAATTTCAGACTCTTAATAATGATAATGCCTGCATGTGGTTCCACTGATGCCCCTGAGGGAGGGAGGCGCATACGTCTGGGCCCTGCCCACATGAGCAGCTGCAGAGGAATGAATGCCAGGCCTCGACCAGACTTCTGCCCTGCCCAGACGGCTGGAGTGCCGGGCTTCCCGCTCATGCTTGAGCCACTGACCGGAAGTGACTTTTTGTTGCCCTTAGTAAAGATGGCAGTGAGGTCATATGACCTGTCCCCCTTTGACCTTAGCAAAGATGGCATCTGCCTAACCACATGACGGCCTTTATCAAATGACGACTGACCACGTGGTCATGTGTTTGTTTCTTTGTTTCTCAAGACAAACTGAACAGATAAGGTGAAGCATTTAAAAGTTAGTCAGAAACAAGTTTATGTGGCCATTTTCCCAAGCCCTGGCAGTGGGGGAGGGGCAAGAAGGAAGGACCTGGGATAGGAGAGGGTAGGCTGGCCTTGAACTCACAGAAATCAGTCTTCCTCTGCCTGAGTGCTGGGATTAAATGTGTGCACCACCACCACCCGGCACTTGAGCCGAATTTTAAAAGAAACAAAAATTCTGAAATGAGAAGATACTTGACGCTTTTTAGTTCTAGTGATTTTCTGTATTCATTTCTTCACATTTAGTCACAGACTGCTTGAGCCATGTGCCATGTAATACTGGTCCCTGTAGCTGATATCACCTGGTGACATCACACCTTAGTGTAAGAAAGTCCACTCAGATGTTTGCCGGATGAAGTCACCCAATGACACATTTCTCAGAATGTGTCCCCACCGTTAAGTGATACGTAACTATATTTTGTTAAATATCAGATGGTAGACTGAAAATGATGAGAGCAACAATTGTTGAGTCTTGGGAGGAAAAGTGTGACTCCCCAAATCTGAATTTGTTTATACTTGACTCACAACTGACATCCTGGTTTTCAGTTTCTTCTCCTAGGAGCAGGAGATGCAGGAGTAATGTGTCTCATTAGTTCAGAGATGGGCCTCAGTGTTGCCGCTCTCGTCCAATGTAATTTCTCTTGCATTCCAGTAAAACTGTCCCCAGCAATGCTTGCCAGAACGTCTGTTTTAATGACTTGTGTTCTTTCTTTTAGTCTGTAGATGTTGACTGGCCACCTGCTTTGGATGACTAGCTCTCACATTTCACACAAAGGGTTTTCCTGACATGATGTGGACATACAGGCGGCGTATCCTGGAAAATGACCTACCCACCACAACGGTGTCTTTAAAACGACTTGGATCATGTTGATCTGTTTCTGAAGTTCATTGTAACACCTCAGGATTTATATGTATGCATAGTTTGTGTTCTGTTGTTCTGAGTATGTCTCACGTCTTCTCGTCCCGTTTCACGACCATGACACCAAACTAGGAATCTACCCTTTTCCTTCTGTCACTTGGAGAAGTGTGCAGTGGGGACCCTGTTAAGAGGAGCTGTGACTTCTTCCAGCGGATTTCCTACAGGAGACACAGTACCTTTGAAGGGATTGCTAACGTTTTCAGATCATCTGAATAAACGCTACAACCAGACTCTTGTAGTAGAGTGTCCTATGGTATTCTGATGTGTCAAGTGCACATCTGATAGTAATATTTTCCCCAGGTCCCCTCAAGCTGTTATCAGTGGAAGTGCTTTCAAGTGTGATTTGTCAAAAGTCCTAATGACCTCAAGTTACTATTTTGACAATCTGAAGTTAGCAGTACTTGTCTCCTGTAGAAGGCAGTAACAATGCTGGAGGTGTAACTCTAGAGCCATGGTTCTCAACCTGTGGGTCAAGACCCCCATAAGGAATGCATATCAAATATCCTGCAAATCAGATATTTACATTACAGTTCATAACAGTAGCAAATTACAGTGATGAAGTAGCAATGTAATAATGTTATGGTTGGGGTCCCCACAACTTGAGGCACTGTATTAAAGGGTCACAGCATTAGGGAGCTTGAGAACTGCTAGCCTAGACACTTTCCTACATCCTTTAAGTAAAGTGAAACAAGTGCCTTCAATAACTTCTGTTCCTGGGTCACAAGTTCACAAAGTTGAGGTTGCTAAACAAATACAAACACATTTTACAGTGTTTCAACTATTTTCTAACTTCAGACATTTTAATAAGGCATAGCTAACATTATATCATTTCATAAACAAGGAAACAAAGTTAAATGACGCCTAAGATATCAGTTACTCCTGTTAACCAGGTCTGGAACTGGAGTGTGTCTCCAGGCTCCTTTCTGTAAACTCTGGTCGCGAGCACCTGTTGCTCCTGTGCGTGACGGTGCCCTCAAGGATGTCAATCAGATGCACAATGCCAGGAGATTGCCTTCTGGAATTTGGATAGCGAATAGCTCCCCAAGAAATGGCTAATGTATGTCTTATATGACTTCGTATAATTATTTGTAATGAATGGCATGATGAAGAAGAGAAATCTTAAACATATTGAACCAGAAGAAGATGAATTAATTATTAAAAATTCCAGAAGGAAAGCTCAATAAAATTTAGATTTAAGTGTAACTTTCATCGTCTGGCACAACTTCTTGACCCTTTATCTATCTATCTATCTGTCTATCTCCCCCTCCCCTCCCTCTCCCTGTACCTATCTTTCTTCCTTGTTTTTGATACATTGATTGAACAGTGTTTGATTATTCATGTTTCTCTGCACACAATTCACAGATCCTTAAGATGTATTTTAGTCTGAGGGTCATGCCACAGCTGAGGCCATACAGATCTGAGTGACCTATGCAGCCACAAGGTGCCATGGTGATGTTTGGGCCCAGAGCTGCAGCTGAGGGCCATGTCTGGGTCCGTAGCCCTACCTCAGGCAGCCGGGGTCTGTGTTGATGTCCATGGCTCCTGATGCCATCAAAGACCATGCTGATGCCAGGGGTCTGGGCCACCACCTGGCGCCATATTGGTGTTCGAGGGTCATGCTGCTGGGGCCATGTCAATCCGAGTGGCCTGCACTGCCACCTGGAGCCATGGTGACATCTGGGCCTGGACCGCTACAGAGGACCATGTGTGGGTCCACGGTCCTACCATAGTCAGGCCCATGTTAATGTCCCTGGCCCGTGTTGCTACCAAAGGCCACATGGATGCCTGGGGTCTAAGCCACAACCTGTGGCCATATTGCTGTCTGAGGGCCATTGCACCACCAGGGTCAGACTGATCTGGGTGGCCTGTGCTGCCACCTGGGGCAGTGGTGATGTCTGGGCCCGAGCTGCTGCTGAGGGCCATGTCTGGGTCAGTGGTCCTGCTGCAGCTGAGGTCTGTGATGATGTCCATGGCCTGTGTTACCACAGAGGGCTGTAAGAACCATGTGTGTTGAAATCCAAGGGCTGTGCTGAGCTAACTCAGCCCTTCACTGACTCTGGAATAGGTGGCCCTGCCCCCTGGCTGTACACTGCAGCAGGAAAGCTGCTCCTGCCCCTCGTGGGAGAGCTCCCTCCAACCCCACACTCTGGAGAGATGGTTCCACCCTCACCATGGGCATGGGAGAGCTGGCCCCAATGGCATGGGGGTAGGAGAACTTGCTCCATCCCTCACCTGAGGGATTTGGTCCCAGTGGCCCATACTGTCCAGCCCAGCCACCACCCAGGCCCACATCCTGGGCTTGGGTTGGCCCATCCTAACATCTACCCTTTCTAGGACCTGCTAGAGCTCATGAAGGGACTGGTCCTGCTGAACAATAGCTGCAGGATCTCCATGACTGGGAGCAACAGCAGGATACCTGAGAGGAGTTTCCATGAGGGTCCAGAGGGGATGGAGTGTCAGAGGCCTTGAACCAGACCGATGACTCATTGTGATGAACATTTTGTGGGTGTGGCTGATTGGACAAAAGGGTGAACTTCATGACACACCGCAGCTCCGGATGCCGCTAGGATGAATGAAGAAGTGTTGGCGAGATGGAGGAGCCAGGTGGTAGGAGCAAGGTGGTTTTTTTTTTAAATTAATTTGGCGGGGGGAGTGCTGGAGGACTGGAGAGCAGATATGGAGGGACTTGGAGGTGAGTGGGATTGGGGTGCATAATGTGAAATTTCCAAAGAATAAAGAACGTTATTAAAAAGATGTATTTTAGATATTGTATCAGGAATAATTGGTGAATAATTCTCAGTTTCTGGTGAAATTTCACAACAAAAGAAGTTTAAATAATTTAGGGTAAGTCCTTTGTTTCTTTTAGTTCAGCTTTGAGCCCAATGGACCCAAAAGATGAACGCCAGGAACTTACAGCAAACTGTTTCTTGAATGATTTCCTGTTGAAGGGTCAACAGTGGCTGCAGACACTTCTTCAGTGTCGTGGGACTGGGGACACAGGATTAGGAAGTGTTGTGGGTTCGGGTCCCTTGGCCACACTGTTGCCTCCCTGGTCCCTTCTCTCTGCTGTGTTCACATTAGAAGCAGTGTTCGTCATTTGCAGAGCAAGCTTTTTGTTCTTGGTTGCAAGTATAATCTATAGTTTACTTTAGGGGAAAAAATCAACTCCGAAGAGCTGGAGAAGTCAAGGAAAAATAGAATTGATGAATGACAATTTTCCTGGTAAGGTAACTGGTTACTTTTGCAAGTTAAATTAAGTGACTTAAGTTAAATTTCCATTTCCTAAGAGAAAAACAGCAGGTGTTTTCCCCCCACTTGGAGCTTTAGTCTTTTTTTTTTTTTAATTAAATTTATTCTTTGACAGTTTCACACCTGCACATAATACACAGTGGTCGCACTTACACCCCATCCTTTCTTTTTGTTTTGTTTTTATTTTTTTAGACAGAGTCTCTCTATGTAGCCCTGGCTGTCCTAGAACTCACAGCTATCTGCCTTTCTCTTCCTCCTAGGTGCTGGGATTAAAGGTGCGCACTGCCACACTAACCCCTACCCTTTCTTACCTCCCTCCCATCCCCGAGGAAGTCCCTCCTTACGAGGCCCTTGTGACCCCTGAGATGGCAACCTTTGTGGGCGTGGCTGTGGCACAGAGCAGGCTCACAAATAGCTGCAGCACTTAGGACAGCGCCCCTTCAAGCTTCCATCAACAGCTGTAGTTTCTCAGGGAGGGACGGGTCCCCATCCCTCCTCACGACCCATACAGGCCACTGCGGATGCCCGAGTTCATGATCGCTACACGTTTCAGCATTCCTCAACAGCCAGCTCAGCTATTATTCTGTTCCCTTTAACACATGAGAATGAACTGTGTGGTCACTGAAGGTAGGGTCTCATGTTACAGCTTGGGCTGGACTTGAGTTCATAATCTTCTTTCTGCCTTTCAAAGGGTTTGCACTGTATTCAAGGGCCACAACCACAGTCCAGGTGGGAGCTTTTGTGAGTTGGTTTTTAAATGGTACCCGCTTACCTTGCAACTTAGGGAGAAAAGGGTTTATTTTCCTTACTCTCCATCATCGAGGGAAGTCAGGGCAGGAGGCGGGAACTGAAGCAAAAGCCAAGGAGGGACACTGCTTACTGTCTCACTCCTCGTGGCTTGCCCAGTCTGCTTTCATATAGCACCCAGGACCATGAGCTCAGGGCTAGCACCACCCACAGTGGGCTGGGCCCTCCCACATCAATCATTAATCAACATCGCACCACAGACTTGCCCACAGGCCGATCCTATGGAAACACTTTCTCAATTGAGTCTCCCTCTTCCCAGATAGTCTAGCCTATGCCAAGTTGACATAAAAACCAGCTAGCACAGTGCCTTTTTTTTTATCATTATGAAAAAATTACTTTCATATCCTTTTTTTTTTTTTTTCAAAATCATTTCAAAATAATTCCAAACTTAAAAGTACTAAGAAAAGCACAAAGGAACTTTCCCACTGAGTTGCTGAGTCAGCAGCACCTCACCATCTCAAATACATCAGTGTGTAATTCCAGGAAGACATCTTGTAAATCACAGGACGCCCACCATACCAGGAAGTTAGCCCTGATAGACTACCATTCTCTAACCCGAAGGCTTCACTCAGGTTGCCGTTTGTCACAGGCGTCATGATCAAGTCATCACACTTTGTAGTCCGTGGTTACGTTGACATTCATGAAGCAGTTTTAAGATTTCAGACCAGTTATTTAGTAGACTACCCCTCAGCTCCAGTCTGCCTAGTACTTCCTTCTTAGATTTAGGCATGTGAGAATGCCACAGAAGAAATGTTTCCTTCTTGCATCTTGCCAACTGTCAAACAGTTCCCAAGTTTTCCAGTTTCTGAGGGCTGGGTGTCGGCAGTTGGGGAAGGTGTTGTCTCTCCAACTACTCCAGTCTTAGAATTCTCCGTCCCCTCTGCAGGCAGTGCCTTGTAGATGGACCAGATCTTCACTCATCAGACAGCATCCACTGACGATCTCCACCTGACTCATGATTGCTGGATACTAATTGCCAAAACCTGCCATTCCTTTTACATGTAACGATTGACCTTTCCTTCCCTGTTCATCATTTGCTGCATCATTGTGGACTGTAGCCTTGGTTTTCTCTTTCGGGGTGTTGGGGATTGAACCAAGACAAAGCATTTTGTCACCATCACCCCCCATTCATAGATCCCATTGTCACCATCACCCCCCATTCATAGATCCCATTGTCACCATCACC
Organism: Peromyscus leucopus; assembly: GCF_004664715.2. Taxonomy (NCBI): domain Eukaryota; kingdom Metazoa; phylum Chordata; class Mammalia; order Rodentia; family Cricetidae; genus Peromyscus; species Peromyscus leucopus. The sequence continues at coordinate 11,346,890 of NC_051071.1, read as the reverse complement.
CCCCATTCATAGATCCCATTGTCACCATCACCCCCCCATTCATAGATCCCATTGTCACCACCCCCCATTCATAGATCCCATTGTCACTACCACCCCCCATTCATAGATCCCATTGTCACTACCACACCCCATTCATAGATCCCATTGTCACTACCACCCCCCATTCATAGATCCCATTATCACTATCACACCCCATTCATAGATCCCATTGTCACCATCACCCCCCATTCATAGATCCCATTATCACTATCACACCCATTCATAGATCCCATTGTCACCATCACCCCCCATTCATAGATCCCATTGTCACCATCACCCCCCATTCATAGATCCCATTGTCACCATCACCCCCCATTCATAGATCCCATTGTCACCATCACCCCCCATTCATAGATCCCATTGTCACTACCACACCCCATTCATAGATCCCATTGTCACTACCACACCCCATTCATAGATCCCATTGTCACCATCACCCCCATTCATAGATCCCATTGTCACCATCACCCCCCATTCATAGATCCCATTGTCACCATCACCCCCCATTCATAGATCCCATTGTCACCATCACCCCCATTCATAGATCCCATTATCACTATCACACCCCATTCATAGATCCCATTGTCACCATCACCCCCCATTCATAGATCCCATTATCACCATCACACCCCATTCATAGATCCCATTGTCACCATCACCCCCCATTCATAGATCCCATTTTATTCAATGAGATGGTAATTTGTTACTAACATTTTTTTTTTATTTCTAAGTATTGGCCTGAGCAGTGCGAATTCAAGCTCTTGTTTACTTTTGACATTATCTCTACCATTCTTTGAGTATATTCTTACTATAAAACAAAGATATTCCATGCTCATCTTTGTATTTCCTCTGCACTAGCTATGAAATAGGCAATTTTTCTAAGATCTGGTTCCATTTGTGGAAAATGTTATTTTTCTAGAATAAACTTCTTACTACATTTATCATGTGTGTGTCCATGCATGCTGCAGCACACATGTGGAGGTCAGGGTAATGTATATGAGTCAGTTCAGTTCTTGCCTACCATGTGGGTCCTGGGGATTGAACTTGGGTCATCAGGCTCTTACCCACTGAGCCATCTCATCATCCCAAAAGTACTTTAGAAAAAAATTTTGAGACAAGATGTCGTGTAGCCCAGGCTGGCCTTGAACATAGCCAAGAATGAGCTTGAATTTTTCTTTGCAATCAAGAGCCTGGACTATAGGTGTATGTCATGCCTGCTTTATGTGATGCTGGAGAGCAGGATCCCATGCAGACTAGAGAATCATTTGAGCTACACCCCCAACCCCAGAAATTGGGTTTAGAAACCAAGGTCTCAGATTTTATGTGTTCTTGCTATTGAGGATTGCTGTTTTAAAGCCCTCTCATAGAACACATAACATCTAGAAATTTCTATCTACATACACCAAAAGCTATGCTTATAATGTCAGTATTTCCAGTGCCTGCCCTCTATTTTTCCTTTTCAAAGTTCTTAATTTTCTGCTCTGATGGTGAGTCTGACTACCAATAGCCTCAACACATACAACATGTACATGCATAAAACCCTTAAAAATAACCACGCTCCTATGACTACCTTCTTCCAGATCACTACAATCCTATTACCAACAGATGTTCAATAAAATCTGAACAGATTAATAATGAATAAGGTGATAAAACTATTAAAAGTCTCAAGAAAGAAAAATCATAGCACCTGATGGGTTGGATCACTGCTATCAAACATTTAAAGAGCTGATAGCAATCTCCAACTTTTCTGGTTTTTGTTTTTTTTTGTTTTGTTTTTTGAGACAGGGTTTCTCTGTGTAGTTTTGGTGCCTTTCCTGGATCTCACTCTGTAGCCCAGGCTGGCCTCGAACTCAGAGATCCGCCTGACTCTGCCTCCCAAGTGCTGGGATTAAAGGCGTGTGCCACCATTGCCGAGCTAATCTCCAAATTTTCTAAAGTAAGCAAAGAGGAAATGCTTCCAAACTCCAGTGGCAAACTCCAAAAAGACATTAAGAGAAAACTCAGGCCAGTGTCCCTTATGAACATACATGAAAAAATTAAGATGCTTGCAAGACAAATTCAACAACATACTCAAAAATAGCTCACTGAGACCATGAGGGATTACCCCAAGGATTCAAGGATGGTTCAATATGATAAAAAAGCAATCAGAATTGCAATGTCATTTGTAGCAGAACTGCTCTAAACTGTGTATGAAACCACAAGAGCTATCGAGCAAATGAGCTTAGGCCAAAAGAACAAAGTTGGAGAGATAGGCATGGTGTCTCAATCTGAAATCCTAGGACTCAGATGGCGGGGGAGGGGGTGGAGAACATGAGTTTGAGGCATACAGCAATATCCAGGCCAGCATGGCCTGCACAATAAAACCCTATTTAAAAATAATAAAGAGCAAGGACTGGGGATATAACTCAGTCGGCAGAATGCATGCTCAGCAGCAGGAGTCCTGGGTTCTGTGCTCAGTCCATCACTCAACCAATGTGGTGGTGCACGCCTGAAACCCCAGCGCTTGTAGAAGTGGGAGAGTCAAAAGTTCAGGGTCATCCTCAGTGACACAGGAAATCCGAAGCCAGCCTGACTGCAATACCCACACATGCCAGCCCAGAAATACATCCATGCATTTACGTTCAGCTTATTTCTGACAGTCATATTAAGAACAGTAAAAGGCCATGCCAGTGGATGTCCACACAATCCAGAAGAGAATTTGACATTGCTGCTGCTGCTGTTGCTGTTATAACAATGGCGCACACCGCTGCTACTGTTTCTGGGATTACCATTTCATAATTGCTTACTACAGCTAGCACAGTGGAGACCCTGGCAACAAAAGTAGCTACCACAGTTAGTTAATCTTTCATTCTATTGGGCATGATAAATTTAATTCAATAGTTATATACATCTCGATAGGCTTTGAAAATTATAAATTTATAAACTCAAATTCCAGTTGCTTTTGGGATACTATCTTACAAGGACTCCAATGTACAGTATGGCTCGTTAAGGAAGGGAATGGCTCAGTTGCCTTTAGCCTACTGGCTATGGGTGGCTTAGGACCTCTGTGGGTCTTTTCTGTATCAAACACACAGATTGCAAGCCCAGTGCCACTTTGAGATCTTTGGCAGCAGTTAACCATGCAGCTCACACACGATTGAGCCTGTATGATAATGAGTATTCAGAGACAGGTAATGCCTAGGGGGCACTCACCAACCTAAGACAGAGCACCTGTGTGGCCTGGGCAGGTGTCTCCATGATGGGTAAGGTGACCTGCTGATGTCCCACGCAACCCAAGCCAGAAGCTCATTTTTTAATAAAAGGGGGACCTACAGGGCCCTGGCCCCCGTTTTGGGTAACTGTTGCCTTACTTGGGGCCCTTGACCTTGATATCCTCCCTATGCTAATTCCCTGCCAGGCTCCACCCTCCTGAATACTTAAGGGAAGTTCCCTGTCTGTGTATCCTGAATAATGGGGGTTAACAGCTTAGATGCAAGATTATAAAACATCAATAGCAAACTTCTGCCCTCCAGAGTCCTCCCATTGTGCTGTAAGCCTGTATTTAAGACCTCCTACCCCCTTCAAAAAATGACATTCAACATTTAAAATTAATATATATATTATATATATTTGAATGAATACTGCAAATGTAATCTATGAATACCACAAATGTGATTAATATCATGAGTGTAAGTAATGAATATTATGAGTGTAATTTTAAAAATAAATTTAAAAAATACTAAAAAAAAATTAATAAATAAAACAATCCTTTAATCCCAGCACTTGGGAGGCAGAGGCAAGAGGATCTCTGTGAGTTCCAGGCCAGCCTGGTCTACAGAGTGAGTTCTAGGACAGGCTCCAAAGCTACACAAGAGGAAACCCTGTCTTGGGGGAAAATAAACAAATAAACAAACAAACAAACAAATAAATAAATAAAACAAATAAAAAACAAAAACAAACAAAAAGAACAGTAAATGGTGCTGGTAGCTGGATATGTATGCAATGAGCTCCTTAAGTCAAACCATATGTAAAGAGCACCTAAAAACCACCTCAAATTTTCAGGGCTAAAACTAAAATTAGAAAAAAAATAAAAAAAAAAAAACATGGGGAAAAGCAACGTGACTGTGGTCTAGGCAACTGTGCTTTGTATTTGCCACCAACAGCATGACCAACAAAAGCAAAACTAGACAAGTGGATTACTAAACAAAAAAGGGCTCCTTTGGAACAACAAAGGAAAGAATGAAGTGGAAAGACAACCCACAGAATGGGAGAAAATAGTTGAGAGTATACATCTGATCGCAGGTCACTATCCAAAAATGATCCAATAGCAAAGAAACAAAGGACGCACTGGTGTGGCACACGCCTTTAACCCCAGCCCTTTGGAAGCAGGAGCAGGCAGAGCTCTGAGTTAGAGACCAGCCTGATCTCCTTAGCAAGTAATATGACCACGTGTCAAAAAAAAAAAAAAAAAAAAAAAGAAAAGAAAAAGAAAAAAAAGATGTAGTGGTAAAATGGACCATGACCATGAACCATTACATATGTTCTCAAAAGATAAAGGGTCAACAAGCCTATGAAAAAGAAAACCCAATTAATCAGAGAAATAAAAATTAAAATGGGATACCACTTCACACCTATTAGAATGGCTATTATCAAAAAGAGGGAAGTCAGGGGCTGAAGAGATGGCTCAGCAGTTAAGGACACTGGCTGATTTTGCAGAGGACCCAAGTTGAGTTCCCAGTATCCATGTGAGATGGCTCACAACCACCTGTCACTTTGGCTTCTGGGAATCCAATGCCCTCTTCTGGCCTCCTAGGGCCCCTGTACTCATGTAAGCAACACACACACACACATACACACACAGACCACACACACACACACACAGACACTCACACACACACACACCACACTCACACACACACACACACAACTCACACACAGACACAGAGACCACACACACACACACACACACAACACACACACACACACACACACACACACACACACACACGAAGAAAGATGGATGACAAGTGCTGGTAAGAACATGGAGTAAGGAGAAACTCTGCATTGCTGATGACAATGTATGTTGGTTCAGCTGTTAGGAGAGTTCCTCAGAAAACCAGAACAACTGTGTGCTCTAGCAAGCCCATTACTGGGTTCATAGATCTACATCCCCATGTCCACAGCATTATTTACAATAAACAAGATAAGAAGTCTGTCTGAGTGTCCACCAATGGATGAGCAGCTAAAGACAACACAGTACAAATATACACTGAGATAGTGGTCATCTTTGGATACATGGCCAGTTTGAGGCAGCCTGAGCGACATGAAACCCTGTCTCAAACAAGAGTTCAAAAGAGGTGGTCGGCTTCGGACACACACCGAGGAGAGGCCTCCTGCTTCGCTGCTGCACTGGCAGCTTTGGGAGAAGGACAACATGCAGGCTGGCCTCGGCAACTAGAAGCACGGTGTGCCCACCATTTGTAACAATGTAGGTAAACCTGGGATAAAATACGTGAGGCCGAAGACAAATACCACATGACATAATTTATACATGAAAGTAAAAATGCTGACGTCATAGAATGGGATGTTGGAAGGTTGGGATGACCTTGAGAGAAGCTGGGCAAATGGCTAGCCGAAGGACACATTTTTGGGGGTTATCATTAAAGAAATAAAATTGGGGCTCGTGAGATGGCTCAGGGGATAAAGGCACCTGCCCTGAATCTGATGTCCCGAGTTTGATTCATGGAACCTGTGTGATGGAGGAGAGAACTAACCCCCACAAAGGTTGTCCTCTGGCCTCCACACACAAATAGATGAATAAAATGTAATACAAAATTTAAACCTAAAACTTTTTGTATGAAGAACACACGGCATGCCTGATCTCAACCTGTTCTTCACTCTCTCTCCCTCCTTGCCCCATGTGAGGACATTATAGTAGCCACTGGCAAGCCATGAAGGGAACTCTCAAAGAACCTGACCATACTGCCACCCTGAGACTTCTGCCTTGTTAGGGGAGGGACGAGGAGCCAGGTGTGGTGGTGTATGTTTTTAATCCCAGCACTCAGGAGGCAGAGACAGGCTGGTATCTGAGTTTGGGGCCAGCCTGGTCTACAGAGTGAGTTCCAGGACAGTCAGGATTACACAGTGAGACCCTGTCTAAAAAAAACAAAAACAAAACAAAACAAAACCAAAAAAAAAAAAAAAAAAAAAACCCACAAAAAAAAAAAAAACAAAGCCTTTGAGAAAGGCATTTCAATAGCTTCTTGTGACTCCCATTTCAAAAGGTAGTTACAGATAAAAGCACATTGTGCTAAGAATATTTTATAAAATGCCTGATGTTTGTCAACAACCCAAACAACCACTCCTTATAACAAAAATATTACAAAAAGTAAGGAAAGTTCATTGATATTCTGTAAGCAAATAGCAAAATTTTAGCAAGTACTTTTAGAAAATAGTTTATTACATTGCCAAGAAAAAAAATCACAATATACAAAGATATTACAAAAGTAACACAATATTTTGTACAATAAAAGGCATCTTGACATTTTAAAAAATATTTCATCTGATACAAAGCTTAACTCATTAGGTAACAGTATCTGAGAACTTTAAAAAATAATTCCTCAGTGCCTTGAAATTCAGTCATCAGCAAGCTATAAAAGAAGTTTCAAATGCAGACAGCTCCGTGGTAGAACACTTGCCCAGCATGTATGAGACCCTGGGTTCAATTCCATTATGATGCTCCCTTTCCTTCCCCTCAGAAATCTAAAGATATTAAACCAGGTGCAGTGTGGTGGCATATGCCTACCATCCCAGTACTCAGAAGGGAGAGGCAGGTAGTTTCACTATTTTGTTGGGCTCTATTAGCCACGGCCACCAGTATTTTAAAATTCTTTGAGGTCTCCCATGTTGCCCAGGCTGATCTTGAAGTCCTACCTGAAGCATACCTCCTGCCTCAGCCTTCCAAGTGTTAGAGCAGCAAGTATGAATCACCTGGGCCGGTTCACTAAGAGCAGTGAAGTCTAGTGAAGACCGAATGTCATACAGATACTCCAAAGTATTCCAACATTACCCTACTCCATCTCATGGGAAGTTATATTTTGGTTAAAAAAGCTTAAGAAGAAAATAACACAAGATGAATCTGGTATTTTAACAAAAGTTTAAATATTTGCTAACAGCCCTAAAAACTCAGTTTGTTATATTACTGTGAAGTCTAAATATTCAATGAATTTTGTTTGTGATTCTTTAAAGTTCCAAAAGCTTAAAAAATAAACACAACAACAACCCAGAAGTTGTTTGGGAGGCAGAAGCAGGTAGGCTTCTGTGAGTTCCAGGCTAGTCAGGGCTACAACAGGGTACCCTGTCTCAAAAAAAAAGCAAACCAGAAGCCCACCTGCAGCCGAGAGCCATGCTTAGAAGAGCACGGTTACTCGTTAAAAAGTTACATCTTGTCTATTAAAACGATGGCGGGACACAATGCAGAGCACTCACCACTGTTCTATCAATCCCAGCACTCAGAAGGCAGAGGCAGGCGAGTTCGAGGCCAGCCTGGTTTGCAGAACTAGTTCCAGGACAGCCAGAGCTACACAGAGAAACCCTGCTTCAAAAAACCAAAAACAAAATAAAAACAAAAAAAACAAAAAGATGAAGACATGAGTGGGTTTTGGTTTTTTTTTTTGCATACGTGAAAAAAATTAGATATGATTATTTTTGAGATCCACTGTTGACCCTGAGCTGTAAGTTCTGCCGTGGCGTTCAGTTCAAATCTTCATATGACTTTGTCTTAAAGGGATGACCTTGGATAAACATGAGAGGCTTTCATCCCTCAGCCCACTGCTGGGCTCTTTCATACATAGGATACAAAAGCGTTCTAACCTCTTCTTTGCACATCCAGCCTCTGAAAACAACCCTGACACCTTGCAGAGGCAGCTTCATAAAAGTCAAAGCACTCCCAATGAAAAGCTCAACTTTTACAAAGAAATCAAGAGTCACAAAATTTCAAAAGTAAAGCCAATAACTGATATTTCCCTCAATGAGTACTCTGAAAGAGTAAGGCCCAAAGAAGTTTCTCCACATCTGGCAATTTAGACGTTAGTCTAAAGAGAGTCCCATATCATAGTTCTCATAAAGTATTGACTCCCTTGTGATTTTCTCTGCTGGGCATTGCTGACGAGGAGTGTTTGGACAGCTGACTAATCAGCGCCTCATGAGACACATAGCTGTTGGTTTGCTGTCTGTGACTCACACTGCAGTTTACAGTGTTTCTTCCCAGACATTAGTTACCCGTTTTGTTTTTCTGGGGGTGGGCACTGAATCTAGGGCTGTGCATGCTAGGTGCTCTACCACTGAACTACACCCCAGCACCTTTATTTTTTCACTTTTTATTTTGAGATAGGAGCTCACAAGTTTGTTCTCTTGAACTCAGTCAGCAGACTAGGCAGGCCTTGAACTTGTGATCCTTCTGCCTGATTTCTGGGATTACAGGCCCGTAACACCAGACTCATCTAGGCTAACTGACTAAAAACAGTCTCTCTTCTTTATATTTTTCCATGTTGTCTGATATCGTATGGTAATTTTTCAATATATCAATCTATAATTAAAACATAACGTGGCACAAGTAGACAGCCTGTATCACCAATTCTAAGTCTCACCATGGAAAATATAGTTTTTCTGAGGCTGTTGAAACATGCTGAAGCATATTAAGACAAACTGACAAGCAGTTACTCTGTAGTACACTAGACTTTTTAATAGGGACTCAATTAGCAAAGTAAAGGCTGTTGGGATAGTAAGTCAGCAGGCTCTGATAACAAGAACCAGAATAGTGGTTTGGAGATGCTGATGAGAGCCTGGGGTCCCCAACATCGTGGTCACATGGTTTTTACAGAAGTAACAATTCTTCAAACTATACCTTAAAGTTTGTCCATGTTTATTTGGTTGACTGTATGTGTGATTCCTCATAAGAAAAGAAACATAGCTCTGAGAACAAGAGTTGAGTCTCATTCACCTCTGATTTTCTACACAGAACGTGGTATACTGTACAATATACAGTTACAAAATGTCATTTGATTTATTACATGAATACTGGCTGCTGACATGTCTGTGCAGGGTCAACTATCAAGGGGTAGGTATCTCAGGGGTACTTGAAATTTCACCTGCCACATTCAGAAGCAGAATTTCTACTCGATACTGCTGATACTACAATTTCTAAGAAAGCTGCTTTGGGTCTCAAAGGGCCTCAGGGTGGCTTTTATACTTTTGTTTTGTAATTAATTTTGTTGTTGTTGTTGCAGTTCTGGGTATCAAACACAGGGCTGTGCTCTACCATGAAACTATGTGCCAGTCTTTGCATATGTTTTTAAGAAGAAGGAGATGGCTGGCCAGAAGAGAAGTGTGTCTCAGAAGACAGGTCGTCTTGGCACCATGACTTTCCCATTAAAACCTATGTCCTTAAATATTGTTTTATCATCCCCCTTCGCGCTAACAAACAGCTATCATTTATTCTGCACCAATTATGCCCGAGTCTATGTCAAGTGCCGGAGTCCCAGATATGCTGCACCTCAGCTGTGGCACCAGGACCACACCCTGCAGAGAAGCCAGATGCTACACGTAAATGTCAGGGGCAGAGACAGAGCAGGTTACACACATGGAGACCCGAGGGAGAAAAGCGACACGCTCCAAGACAAAGTCCAAGAGGAACGGGCTATTACACCTTGAACATACAGAAAAGATATCCTCTGAGAAAAAGAAGCATGACCTTTCCAGTAATGGAAGGGACAGATGAAGAGACTTTTAGTAGGCAGACTCAAAAGGACTATGAATGAGTTGAGGAAGACAATCGGAGATGACTTTGAGGTTTCTATCAAATATCTCTGGCGACAGCAGCAATGCCATCAGGAAAGCAGAGTGTGAGGGAAGGCAGTTTACATGAGCATTCAGACAGCAGGGAGGAGGCTGACCTGCGGTACAGATGAGAGCGGGGGTCAGGAACTGAGCGGATCCTGGCATCACAGAACACCGGTCAGTCAGAACAGGCTGTCGACAGGACAGGGGAGGACCGCCGATAAAGACCGGGACTTGACAAGGGGCAGGGTGAACTGAAGCCAGCAATGGACAGGTGAAGGAGGGGCGCAGAGGTGACGAGACAGGGTGCAGCACTTTTAAGTGAAGCGGAGAGAAGGGACGTGATGCGGGCAGGGCTGCAGTGCGTTGGGGGTGTTTTTAGCCTTTCCTTTTAAGCTCAAGAAGATGCTTATTCTGTGTATACACAGAAAGCAGGAACTAAGTGGAATAGGAGGACACTGGGAACAGGGCGAGATGCAGTGCACAAGGCGGAGTTGGGGAGGAAGGAGAAGTACAAATGCACCAAGGAGAAAGGGAAACGTGGTTAAATGCACTGTAAGTTTTCAAATGAGTTCTGTGATCAGGAAACAGCACCCGGAAATAAAACATCCTTTGAAAATCCTCTAAACACAGGTGTAGACATACCTTAGTTCAACTCAAGTTTTTCACTGTGTGGGTAACATCTGCTGAGCTCTCTAACGGCTGTGTCTGAGTGTATCAATGCCAGCAATTACAACAATTACAACAATGACAGCAACTAGTCTGAGCTGGGCATGCAGCTCAAGTGGCAGAACGCATCTCCTGCAAACCCTGTCACTGACGCCAGAACCACATAAGCCTGGTGTGGTGGTGCACACTTGTAGTCCCGGCACTCCCGAGGTAGGAGGAGGATCTGAAGATCAAGGTCATCTCTGGCTATATAGCAGGTTTGCGGCAGCCTGAGCGACATGAAACCCTGTCTCAAACAAGAGTTCGAAAGAGGTGGTCGGCTTCGGACACACACCGAGGAGAGGCCTCCTGCTTTGCTGCTGCACTGGCAGCTTTGGGAGAAGGACAACAGGCAGGCTGGCCTCAGCAACTAGAGGCACGGTGTGACAGTCTCCAGGGCTGGTGAGGCCCAGGGAAGCAAGTCTAGGGATAGAGTTCAAAACCCAGGCTTCGATATCCTGAGCTAAAACTTAAATTTATTTTATTTTTTTTTTCTTTTTCCCTCTACAGGGGTTGAACACAGGGCCTTGCAAATGTTAAGCAAGCTCTACCACTGAGTCACATCTTTAGCCTTTTCTATCTTTATAGAGAGACAAAATTTTCATAAGCTGCCCAAGCTGGTACTGAACTTACTATGTAGTCCAGGCAGGCCTTGAACTTGCAATATTGAGCAGGGAGATTACAGACATGGGCCAGAACATCTGGCTAGATTCCTGATAGAGAAGTAGACAGGATTTATAAGATTAAAGGGCATAAGGGCATCTAATAAAGAAAAGACTCAAGAAAATGTCTATATGGGCATATGGGTATAAAGCTAATTTCCTAAGTAACTTAGTGGTGTGAGTCTAAAAAATATAAGGAAAAATCTTCCATATCTTGGAAACTCCCTTTAATGAGCTCTCTCTCTCTCTCTCTCTCTCTCTCTCTCTCTCTCTCTCACACACACACACACACACACACACACACACACACCCTAAATGTACCAAGAAACCCTAGAAAACCCCTTAGGGGTCATTTTGGCCTATGGGCCTCAACAGTAATGAGTTTATTTCCCAATGGCATAGCCATTACATGTTTTATCTTAAATCTGCTTGAAAGCAAATATCAATTCATTTAACTAATACATTAATACATTACAAAAGACACATAGCTTGTCTTGAGGAAATATGAAAGAACAATTCACGCCAAGCACATGTACTTTAGGCATCTTTCAAAGTAAGAAGCAGTTTCTACTTCTGAACCTTCGCTTTATAGTCTATACGCCTAAAGTTTTATAGTCCTCTAGATTTAAGTCCTACAACTTATATTTTAAAAAAACTGTATGTAAAGGGATCACTCAACTGCTCACTTTGCAGAGTGTCAATACTTGGATATTGACTACTCTGAACAAAATTATGACTATTTGCACCATTTGATGGTCCGGGCTCATTTATCAAGCCATTCTCTACACAATTGAAGTTTGCTCTATCAAATGCATTTGACTGTGAAACAAAACCAGAACTAGAGCTGGTGCCTGCTGACATACTGGCAGAAGACATCTGATGTAGCTGTCTCAGGTCTCCTTGGTCTAACGAGGTACATGAGGTGTCAAGGTTGATGCTCACAAGTCTTGGATTATCAGTGTCCCCCATGTTGTCACTGCTGGGTGTCATCCCATTCCCAGGGCGATGAGGCAGCACGTTGACATCGGAAATACTGTACAAGCCAGCTGGTGACAGGGATGACGTTTCCATTCTAGCTAGGTCATCGGTATAAAGGCAAGCGTCAGAAGCACTTAAATCGCTCACACCAGGCTCTTCTAGGAATGGAAGGATACCTTGTGAATTAGAGGGGAGTGTTCCCGCTGAGAAACTACTCAATGTATTTGTACTGACTGAGCATGAGGTGGGGTGGGTCACTGATGACCAGCTTGTAGGCGGAGAGACCACTGAGGCCATGGCTGGTGGGTGATGTGGTAATCCACTTGAGAGGGACACAGATGACGAATAGTAAGGTTCAGCTTGACTTGAGACTCCTGAAGACCTGGGTATTTCTGGTAAAACTGTACCATGAGAAAAGAAGTTTGATTCTGTAGAAGAAAAATGTATTTTATAAATTAAGATGAACAAATTAATGTAAAGCATTATTTCTGAATTGAAATTACAAAAACACACTAAAAATTTTCTAAGGAACTGATACATTTCAAATAAAAAAATTAAAGCACAAAAATTATTATATGAATTCAAAACTAAATTCAGTAACATGTAAATTGCTTTATAAATACTTGAAAAATAATTTTTATGTTCTTTTTTGTAATTTTCTCATAGAATATGAAAAATCTAGCTTCTTGAGCCATAGAAATACATTTTTAAAATATAGAAGATAAATATTGCAATTTCAGTTAATAGGTATCCAACAGCCCAAATCATGTTATGGTCTCTACTTTTAGGATAAAATGGAGAGATTGAGAAGACATTCATTAGAGAAAACTGAAAAATACAGTTTTTAAGACTTATTAGGATATGACCCTAAGGTAGTACAAAATCCCCTATCATAAAAACCTGTATTTATTGACATATTACACAAGTACTACATAGACCAGGATAAAGTATCAATTTAAGGAAAGAAGATGGAAAATTTGTCAGGGTCTCATAAAATATCTTCTATCAAAGGCTGGATAGTTTTAAGATTGATGGGGTGAGCAATCTCTGCTGGAACTATTCCCTTCTGTTGCTGTTGGAGGAGAAAAAAGGGAGTCCAGGTCTGGAGTGGACTGGGCGTGAGAACAAGTGGTCGGCATGCCTGGAGTGGACTGGGCGTGAGAGCAAGTGGTCAGCACGCCTGGAGTGGACTGGGCATGACGACAGCAAGTGGTCAGCACGCCTGGAGTGGACTGGGCGTGAGAACAAGTGGTCAGCACGCCTGGAGTGGACTGGGCATGACGACAGAGTGGTCAGCATGCCTGGAGTGGACTGGGGTGAGCAGTGGGAGGGAGGGCGGGAAGTGGTCAGCATGCCTGGGGTGGACTGGGCGTGAGAGCAAGTGGTCAGCATGCCTGAGGCCCTACTGCAGCACTGATGGGTGATGCCATTCTGTATGCTGTGAACGTGTATTGCTCTGATTGGTGGATAAATAAAGTGGTTTGGCCAATGGTGAGGCAGAATAAGGTTAGGTGGGGCACTCCAACCAGAGACAGAAGAAGGAGAAAGACAGAGCAGAGGAGACGCTGCTGGCCACCACTGCAAGAAGAAGCAAGATGGAAAGTACTGGTAAGCCACAAGCCACGTGGCAAGGTATAGATTTATAGAAATGGGTTAATTTAAGATATAAGAGCTAGCTAGTGAGAAGCCTGCCATGGCCGTAGTTCAAAAATAATATAAGCCTGTGTGTGTTTACTTGGGCCTGAGTGGTTGTGGGGCAGGCAGGACACAGCGATTTTATCAGTGGCTGTGGAGCCTTGGTGCCAGGGGAGCACAGGAAAACTTCCAGTTGAGGCACATTAGAGACGAATACAGTTTTAAATATAGGATATGACCTAAGTAGACAAAATAAAAAACTGTATTAGAAAACACAATACTACAAAAAAAAAAAAAAAAAAAAAAAATGTCAGTTCATAAAATATTCTATCAAAGCTGGAATTAAGATGAGTGAGCATCTGCTGCTATTCCTTCTGTGCTGTTAGGAGAAAAGGAGTCCAGTCTGGATGATCGTTAGAAACAAATGCCTACCATTATCCACATCATTTCTTCCATGACATAATACGATCACTAAAATTACCAGTTATAGTAGTTTGAATAGACATGGCCCCATAGACTCATATGTTTGAATACTTGGCCCATAGTACTATTAAGAGGTGTGGCTTTGTTGGAGTAGGTGTGGCCTTGTTGGAGGAAGTGTGTCATTGTGGAGGTGAGCTTTGAGGTCATATATGCTCAAGCTAGCCCAGTGTGGCACACAGATGCTTCTGCTGCCTGTGGATCAAGATGTAGGACTCTCGGTTCCTTCTCCAGCACCATGTCTGGCTGCATGCCACCCTGAAGATAATACTAAACCTCTAAAATTGTAAGCCAGCCCCAATTAAATGTTTTGCTTTATAAGAGTTGCTGTGGTTCATGGTGTCTCTTCACAGCAATAGAAAGAAACCCTAACTAAGAAGACACTATGTATGAACAAAATGTATTTTCTTGAACAAATAAAAATCCCCAAAATATAATCAGTTTCCAACATAACCTTCAGAGGCACAGACTAGCTCAATTCAATACTGAAAGCATGAGAAAATTTGTAGGAAAGAAAAATATTTAAAAAGTATTTGTTCCTAAAAAGTGGAATAACAGTATTTAATAGGGGTAAAATACCTTTTTTGATGAATCTTCCTTCTCCAACTGGTCCCACAGAAACATTTCTTGGTCTCTCAGGAAAGTTAGCTGCTATGATAAAGTTTTTCTATTATTAAATGCAACTTGAAAAAATAGCTTATAATTAAAATTTTAAAAACAGAATAAATAAAACAAATAAAATTAAATATAAATTAATCCAAAGTATACTCACCACAATCTTGCAGCAGTTTCTGAAAAAGTAGAGTTGTTTTTTGTCTCTTTGATTTATTGCCATATGCATCTAATTAAAAAGGAAAGCAGGAAAACAGTAAGTTGTCGTGGGTTCTGCCCCTCCATCGTGAGTAGACACATTATCAACATATGGAAACACTTCAAATACATGGGAATAGTATAGACCTGTAAGTACATTATTGTACAATATATCCCATATCAGTTGTAAAGGACACTTTTAATTAAAACAAAACAGAAGCTTAAAAATAGTAATTTTTCACCCTAAAAACACCTATAAGTCAACACAAACTAATGAAATAGGGTCTGATAATAAGTAGTCCAAAAGAGATACCAATTTCTAATTAACAAACTTTCTACCTATAAAAAGGCACAGTAAGTACAAAATGTAAATCCAAAAATATGGATACTGAGAGAAAATACGATCCAACAGTTCAAAAAAATCTCAAATTATTCCAATCCTCCTAAGAAATGCAAAGAGCATGAAAAAAATCCAAAGACAAAGACACACAACTGAACAGTTCTAGGAAAAGGAAATATCAATTATGAATACATAAACCCGCACTCAATGCTTACTTCCCAGTGTCCCTGGGACGATCAGCTTGAGACAATGATCTGTTCTGAGCCAAGACTGTAGCTGGGGTGGGGGTGGGGTGGGCAGGGAGGCACTTGCTCGTGTGCACACAACTCACGTCACATTTAAGGGGGACGTGACAGTGGCACTCGTCTGTAATCCCAACAGTCAGGAGGTGGCGGCAGGAAGACCATTCGTCCTTAGGTATACACACAGACACACACACACACACACACACACACACTTATACACGTGTGTATACAACACGACCACCGCCATGTCGTACCTTTCTCGTCTGGCAGGTATCTGAAGTCCATGGACTCGCTGACTTCCTGGTCGGAAGGTCTCCGTAGCTGCATTCTCACTGTCACGGGCTCCAGGATAGCTTTGCAGTATGGAGGGGTCTTGAAAACAATGGCTACTTGGCGGTGTACATCAGCTTGTGAGAAAATACCTTTAGCTTCCCAGTCATTCAACACAAAACGAACTTCTATGTCATCTAGTGAATAAGAAGCCAAAGAATAATAACAATGGGGAAACAAGATAAAATATGTGTATTAATCAAGAGTAGAAGACTAATTCAATGGGACAAAACTGATAAATACCTTTCTGAACTTTGTCACAAAGCAGAAATATTTCATCTCCTCCCCTGACGCTTCCACAGTTCTTGTTTACACGACAAATCCTTAATTCTGCGGTATTTGGGGCACCTAAACATAAAGGATTTAAAAACATAGATCTCAGTATTGTCTTAATTAATGTTGCTATTGCTGTGATGAAACACCATGACCAAAAGCACCGTGGGGAGGAAAGGGCGTGCTTCACTCACACTTCCACATAACAGTTCATCAACAAAAGCAGTGAGGGCAGGCGCCTGGAGCTGATGCAGAGGCTGTGGAGGGTGCTGCTTACTGGTGTGCTCCCCATTGCTTGCTTTCTTATAGAACCCAAAACCACCAGCCCAGGGTTGACCCACCCACAATGGGCTAGGCTCTCCCCCATCGATCACTAATTAAGAAAATGCCCCAAAGCCTTGCCTACAGCGAGATCTAAAGGAGGCAGTCCCTCAATGGAAGCTCTCTGATGACTCTAGCTGTGTCAAGTTGACATAAAACTAGCCAGTACAAGTATTATAGGTTAGTATGGTGTAAGAGGAAGAATTTGAGGAAAATAATGTAGAGACAAGATATTTTAATGTACAGATAAAGGAAACTAAATATTTTTGTGTGTATTGTATGTCTGAGTGTAGGTGTGTGTGTGAGCACAGGTAACCATGTGCCACGGCATGTGTGTGGAGGCCAGAGAACAATCTACGATGCTTGCTAGTCCTCCATTTCCACCTCTTTTGAGACAGTCTCATTGTTTTATGCAGCTATGTACACCAGGCTAGCTGGCCTTTGAATTTGAGCAATTCTCCTGTCTCTGCATCCCAATTCTTGGTAAGGGCACACTGTGACTTGTCTTTTTATATCATTAGCTATATCCTTAGGGCAAAGCAATTTTCATTTATCTGCCCACTATTATTATGATAGTCCTCCAAGGCACCCAAGGCTCTCTGATAAGAATAATCTACCCCTATGCTCCTATGGATCAGTATTCTACATGCAAAACAGGTGTAGCACACACCACTGGTGTGTGAGTGTGTGTGTGTATGTGTGTATGCACAAAATATTCTGAACGGCAGTTTTATAATCTTTTCAAATAAACTTCTATAGCCTCTGATGTAGTGTTTGTCAAAATTTATGCTTCTGAAAATAAATGCCAGAAATATTTGCATAATGAACATTATTTGCATAATGAACATTCAGGAGCCAGTGAGATGGTTAGGTGGGTAGAGGTGCGTGCTGTAAGCCTGACAGCTGGAGTCTGGTCCCAGGGAAACACATGGGGGAAGGAGAAAACCAAGTCCTGCAAGTCTGCTTCTGACCTCTATGTACACATGAACACACACACACACACACACACACGCATGCACGCACGCGCACACACACACAGGTAGATGATGGATATATATATCTATATATTATATATGTCTTTAAAATGCACACATAAATATATATATATTTCATCATAATTTGTTTACAAAAAGAAAAAGAGAAGGAACTGAACCAAATACTCTTTAACTGGGTAATGATTTCTTAAAATTAATATATAGCCATATGAAAAAATATGCTGCCAGAAAAGGTGGCACACGCCTTTAATCCCAGCACTTGGAAGGCAGAGGCAGGTCACCACCACTGGCTTCTTTTTGTTTCTTGAGACAAGGTCTCACTGTGTAACCCAGAATGCCTTCAAACTTCATCTTCTTACTCAGACTTCTGATTGCTCGAATTACATACACGAGCCACCATACCTGCCTCACATACTCCTTTTCTAATTAAGAAAATACTTTAAATTTTGAACAGCTAAGGAAATGAACAAGCTAAGAGTACAGACATGAGAAAAGTGGAGCACTTACGGTTGTCATAGATGGGGTTGGAAACAACGGGAGGAAGAGCAGTCGTCAAGTCACCGTGCTCGTCAGGAAGGAACACTTGAAAACACAGCCTCACCACATTCAGGTCGCAGTCTTCGATGTCCAGCAGCTGCTGTTCAGGGACTGAACAGTACAACATGATTTTTAGACTGTCAGATAGTTACGTAATACAAAATCCTGTTCTTTCTCTCTGCCCATAATGTCCAATAACCTCAAGCAGCACTTAAATCTGCACGAAGCTAGGGTGGTACACGTCTCAGGAATAGCTTTCCTATCACACAGTCACTATCTAACAGCACATGCTACAGACAGTCATGCTCAGGGAGGAACTATGTCAGGAACCTGGAACCTAAGGGCAGAATCACAAACTGAAAACCACAAATCAAAAATCTTAATTCTGGCCGGGCAGTGGTGGTGCATGCCTTTAATCCCAGCACTCGGGAGGCAGAGGCAGGTGGATCTCTGTGAATTCAAGGCCAGCCTGGTCTCCAAAGCGAGTTCCAGGAAAGGCACAAAGCTACACAGAGAAACCCTGTCTCAAAAAACCAAAAAAAAAAAAAAAATCTTAATTCTGGAAACAGGTTAAAGACCCCCAGGAAATAGGCATTCTTCATTTAACATATTATTTGGCCCGGTCTGTAATCACCTTCTAAACTTGGCAAGAATCATCATCCTTGTTTTCACAGGTAAGACATTGATTTAAAGAGAGGAAATTATTTGTCCAAAGTTTCATAGCTAAATGGTAGAGTGAACTTTGAACAAGAGGGCCATACTAACCGTACACCAACGTTGTAGAGATGAAATGTAAAGAAGACATCAGATGGTGTAAGCTTTTTAAGAAACTTTATGTGTAAGTCAAGTTTGTTTAAAAACAAACAAAATGTACCACAGGACATTTTTATAGTTGTGAGAAAAATATAAAAACTTGTCATATAATACAGTACAAGAACAGCTTGTTTACATTGATTTTGAAAAGAAACCCTTTAATCCCAGCACTCAGGAGGCAGAGGCAGGCGGATCTCTGTGAGTTTGAGGTCAGCCTGGACTACAGAGTGAGTTCCAGGAAAGGCGCAAAGCTACAAAGAGAAACCCTGTCTCAAAACACACACACACACACACACACACACACACACACACACACACACAAAGAAAAGAAACCCATTTCTAAAATATTGCTGCCTTTGAAATAATATTTTAAGCCTATAGCAATAAATTGTTACTAATATATGCCATATTTTAAAAGCATGGTATTTGTTAAATTACATGAAAAATTTACTTGGAAAGTAGATTAGTATTAAAATTAAAATACTAAATGTGAAAAACAATTAGCCAAATTCCCCAGTCTTATAGGGAACAACCAATAAAAAAAAAAACTATTTCACACAATGTCAGTCAAACAGTCTCAGGAGTTACCCTGACACTGAAATTCATTCCAGTATCAGTATTCTGAAGCCTAACATCTGCGTCTATAAAAACATGTCGGCACAACTAGAAAGGTCAAAGTGGGGCTGGGAGAGAAGATTCTGTTGACAAAGTGGCAAAATTCTGCAAGCACGAGGTCCTGAGTTCAACTCCCAAACCCATGTACACAAGTTGGGTGCAGTACTAAGGTTTATAATGCCAGTGCAGAGAAGGCAGAGCCGGGGGACCCTCGCAGACTTGCCCAGCTCTAAGCCAGTGAGGAGCCCTGCTTCAGAAAAGACAATGCCTGAGGAACAGCATCTGAAGCCGTCCTCTGACTCCATCTGACTCCATACCATGTACCTGCTCCCACAGTTAAGAAAAAAAGTGGGGGAGTCAAAATGTTATTTTTAGAATGCAGAAGTTACATAACACTAACATGGTTTTTAACCATGTTTCCCATCTGTGGCACAACATGATTAAAAACTACTGACAATCAGGAATCGTAAGTGATATCAGGATTCAGAGTAAAGGCTGAAAACTCAACTGATAACTGCTTTGTGTTGTACATGGATATGTGTGAAAAAGCACACATGTGGAGAATATGTGTGAAAAAGCACACATGTGGAGAACACAGATCAATACTGGGTGTCTTACTTACTTGTCTTCACTTGACTTTTTGAGACGGGGTCTTTCACTGAACCCAGAAATCCCCCTGTAGCCACCTCCCCAGTGTTGGGAGTACCTGGCTGTTTTCAAATGGGTGCTAGGAATGACAGTCAGGTCTTCATGCTCGGCAGCAATCACTTACTTACAGAGCCCTATTCCCAGCCCTGAGCTAATTCTACAAAGTCTCGTTCTGGACTGGAAGAAATATCCCTTTTCTCTAAATCAGTGCAGCACTAGATCTGAACTTGGGTTTTTACCTTACGTGATCATCATTTACATGTGCCGCGTCTATCCTATTAATAAGGCAAAGTTCTGTGAACTCAGAATGGGTGTGTCACATCTTTGCATTTTCACTAAACATTGAAGATAAAAGTTTACATATAATGGGTATTCATTAACATTTCTTCAATTAATAAGTGACTAATGGCTCAAATAAATTACAAGGTTATCCACAGCTACGTAGTGAGTTTGAGGATGCAATCTCAAGTGGCTGGAATTACATGTGTGCTCCACCATGCCTAGACCCACAAAACTATTTAAGTAGCTACACAGGACTTTAGGATGAAGACTTTTTTAAAGTAAGAATAACTGCATCCACTTCAGCAATCATTTAGCTGTTTAACAATATGGAATGCTAAGAGGTACCAGATGCCATACCAAATAGTGTCATAAACAATAAACAATAAACGCTTGGCATTATTATTCAGCTGGCAGAGTGCTTGTTAAGTACACAACGAAACCTTGACTTCAGTCCCTAGCAATGCATAACCAAGTGTGACGATGATCCCAGTACTGAGATGTGGAGGCAGGAGGATCAGAAAATGCAAGTCATTCTTGGCTATACAGTGAGTTTGAGACCAGTCCAGAATTCTTGAGACCCTGTCTCAAAAACAAAAACAACAAAAAAGAACAAATGCTTAAACTGGGCATGGTGGTGTGTGCCTATAACTCCAGGTTATAGTCTCCAGGAGGGAGACTGAGAGAAGAGGATAGATATGGCATCTGAAGTCAGTCTGTGTTATATGGTAAAGCCCTGTCCCCAAAACAATACATTAAAAATAAAATGGTTAGTGTTATTACCAATAAAATGTGCTAAACAGCAAGACATATTTTGTCAATACAAAAACTAGTACAAAATATTTTGAAGGGCTAGAGAGATGCCTCAGTGCTTAAGAGTACTTATTGCTCTTGCAGAGGACCTGGGTTTGGTTCCCAGAACACACATGGTGACTCACAACCACCTGCAACTCCAGGTCCAGGGGATCCGATGCCCTCTTCTGACCTTCAAGGGTACCAGGTACACGTGTGGTGCATGTATACACATGCAGGCAAAACATTCATACATAGAAAAACTAAAGAAGTCTAAAAAATATTCTGAGTGGCCAGGTATGGTGTTGCATGCCTGTAATGAATGACAGAACTTGGGAGGCAGAGGCAGGGGCAAGGCCAGCCTCAGCAAAATAGTAATTCAAGTCAGCTGGGCCTTATGAGGTTCCTATTAAAACACAGCTGTGGGGCCGAGGGAGGGAAGTCCACGGTGCCTATTCAGCTCTCGGAGAGAAGAGTGAGGACTGTTTGCTGGACAGCGCATAAGGAAGAAGCACATTCGGAGAGAACACCTGGAGAAGGCTTTACTTTTCCTTTTGTTTTAACCAGGCATGATGGCTCACACCCACAGTGCAAGCTTGGAACGCTTATAAGGGAGGCCTGCTGAGGGTTCAAGGTCAGTCTGCCGAGTGTAGTAACAGACCAGTCAGAGCTACAGAGGAGGAGCTCATGTCAGAATAAACAAGAAAGGGGAGGGAGGCTTCCTCAAAGAAAACAAAGACACCGTCTACTTAAATCCACGTGGTTCCTCAGTTACAAATATAAGTCAACAAGTAGAATTATAATAGAAATCACAGTCCATTGATATCCAAATAGTAGAAATTATAACAAAATACTTACCATTGAAAGGGTTGATTCCTGCACTTATTCTTAAAATAATAGCTTCTTTCACTTCTTTTTTCTTTACACACCGAATACCCAAATTTTGAAAGCTAAAAGCAAAAAAATGAAACTTTCAAAACCACATCATAGTTAAACAAAAATATGACAGAAATCAAACATACTCAACACCGAGAAGTCACCTTCCTGTCAAATCCAGCTACTAGACCATGAGTCCTATTTCTCATTGTGATAATGAAGATACAAGGGTAACGAAAAGTAGAACTGTTCATAGAAAATCAGGGCACATGGTGGCACATGCCTTTAGTCTCAGCACTAGGCAGGGGCAAGTGGATCATCCTCAGTTACCTAGCAAGTTTGAGGCTAGCCTAGACTATGGGAAACCCTGTCTCAAAAGACAAAACCAAAAAAGTATATATAGTACTGTATCACTTTAAATATACTGTTTTATATCTTACCAACATGCCTAGTCAAATATACCAAGGTAGAAAAACATAAAAAAAAAAAAAAACACCAAAAATCAAAAGTTCACCTTCCAAACAAATTTGTGTATCAAGAGGTGCAAAGACAGCCAGACCCTGAAATTGGAAGGTATGTTTTGCTCCTAGAGCAATGTTAAACTATATTTTCAAAAGATGATATAGGAGTGGCTACTGCATTAAAAAAAACTGTATACATTCTGGAACTTAAAAGTCAAGTAATTAGAGATAAACGTCAGTATTCCTGGCTTCGTGAACATTTTAGAGGTTTGGCAGCACCTGGACGCAGGGAGAGTCGGGTAGAGATAAGCACCTGGGCCCCATTTATGTACAGTTCTTCATTCTCAGGAGGGACCTGGCTGGCCTTCTTATATTTGATTCCTCTGTCCATTTATGCTGCCTCCCTAGCTCATCACTGAAAAGTGTATCATCAAATATACCAAGTCATGCCGGGCGGTGGTGGCGCACGCCTTTAATCCCAGCACTCGGGAGGCAGAGGCAGGCGGATCTCTGTGAGTTCAAGGCCAGCCTGGGCTACCAAGTGAGTTCCAGGAAAGGCGCAAAGCTACACAAAGAAACCCTGTCTCGAAAAACCAAAAAAAAATATATATATACATATACATACATACATACATATATATATATATACCAAGCCACAGCAAGCAGCTCTACAGTGTCTTGCTGTGTACTCTAGGCTGGCCTCAGGGTTTTTCAGATTACAGCATACACTTTATGCCGTGTTATAGGATTACAATAAAAAGAGCAAAGTGGTTTTTGTTAGAGAGCTTTAATACTAACAGTATTGAGCAACAGCTTCAAAAGGTCATTTATGGAAAACTTCTCAATAGCTACAAATATTACCCATTTGCATATATGTGACACAGATGACGGTGGGGACTCCCCACCACCACCCAGTCATTCTTGTTCCCACATGGAAAAACCATGACATCATTTGAGCTGGGTGGGTGTGAAGAAGGAAGCAGAACTCAACGATAAGAACGCCCTACTTCTCCCCAGTTCGTTGGCACTGGAGCTCCCTGCTTAACCTGACTCCACACTCACGCCGCCTTTACCTTCATGCTTCATGCTTGGCACTCACACCTGTGGCTTCAATCAGCACCTAAAATAACTCAGCCATTTCCTTCCTCCAATAACAAAAAATAAATAAGTTATGAATTCCTAATCCTTTCTTGAAATCCTATAACAAAATAATTCTTTTTCAAAAAGAAAAATTGAAAGATTCTTAGTGTGTTTTTTCAGTTTTTCTCTAATAAAAGGTTTTAAAGACTTCTTCACTCTATTATACACTACTTGGTTTTGTTTCATTTGAATAATCCCATCTGCTATGCACAGAATATTAAAAGTAATGGGGGGTTTCAAAGTTTCGAGAGCTAGGGTGTTAACTCAGGAGTAGAGTACTTGTCTAGTTCATGACACCCTGAGATCAACCCCAACACTAGAAGAAAGAGAAAAGAAGAGAATGAGGAAAAAATTCCGACTTAAGGAAATCAAGGATCATTAGGGTATTTGGTTCATTTTCCCATTTACTCCTTCATAGTCATTCAACACATTCTGGGATTCCAGCTGTGCATTAAAACTCCAGAAAGGATGGAGATGTACAATTTCTCCCTTCATGGAACCTTAGTGTTTGGAATGCAGGATTGGCAAACTCTAATTCATGGTCAAATTCAGCATACGGCTGTTTTTGCAAATAAAGTTTGAATTGAAACACAAACATGTTCATACACTCACATATCATCTGGCTGCTTTCCTGCAGCAATAGCAGGGCTGAGTAGGACACAGAGTCCAAATGGTTTATAAAAGCCTATGATACTACTAGCCATTTACAGAAAAAAACCTTGCTAGCTCAAGTCTGGGGAACTACTAAATGAGCACATTCAAAAAACCACTCAACTGAATCATAACAAGTTTTATAAAGGTAAACATAATTTTTAGAAAGGAGCATATAACGTGATCAATTCAAGGTGGGCAGGCAGGCTTCCTGGGGAAGTGATAATATGAACTGAACTAGGAAGACGAAAGGAACAGATCATGAAAAGAACACTTTGAGCAGAGGAAACTAAAAAATCCTCTCAAGACTGCGATGTAAGATTAGAGGTGCACGCCTTTAGTCCCAGCACTCAAGAGGCAGAGGCAGACGGATCTCTGAGTTCAAGGACAGCCAGGGCTACACAGAGAAACCCTGTCTTAAAATACTCCCCCCACCCCCCAAAAGAAGATTAGAGGCACTAGAGTGTGACAGAGATGAAAACACAGGGGCCATATGGAAGAACAGCCAGAAAACTAAATCAAAACAAGTTGTCTTCACAGAAGTCAGAAAGAGTATTTCAAGACACAAACGGCTGGAAGTTTAAACACTGCTGGAAGTTCAAGTGACGCAGGCAGTAAGACTTTGGTCAAATGCACATTTCTGTGTTTTGTGTTATTACTATTAATAAGAGGAACTTTTTGGGAGACAGTGTCTTGCTGTGTACTCCATGCTGACCTCAAATTTTTTCATAGATTATGTAGAATGCAGAGAT
Organism: Peromyscus leucopus; assembly: GCF_004664715.2. Lineage (NCBI taxonomy): Eukaryota > Metazoa > Chordata > Mammalia > Rodentia > Cricetidae > Peromyscus > Peromyscus leucopus. Next base: position 11,321,694 of record NC_051071.1, on the reverse strand, counting down.
AAATCACAACATAAAATATATTGTCTTTACTTTCAGTAATTATAAAGAAGTACCTATCTAAGTATGGTAATGCATACTTACTTATAATGCCAACACTCTGGAGGCTGAGGCAGGAGGATCACTACATGTTGGAAGCTAGGCTGAGCTACACAGTCAAAACTTAGAAGATAAGAAATGGTAGACATATAGCTCAGTTGTCAGATGGCTAGCCTAACATGACAGCAATCTGTCTTGACTTCAGTCTGCATAAACTGAGGTGGTGTCTTATGGCTATAACCTCACACCTGTACTCTCAGTATCTGGGTCCTCTGGACGGCCACCCTGACTTATATAAACCCTGTCTTAAGAAAAAAATAAGAAACATAAACATTTTAAAAGCAGTGCTTCTGCTGAGCCAGATATGGTAGTATAACCTGCAATCTCAGGATTTGGGAAGAGGAGGCAGGAAGAGAAGTTCAGATTCATTCTACACAGCAAGTTTGAGGCCAGCGAGGCAACATGGGCTGTCTAAACCTCCAACTCTCAAAGAAGTACTTCTGCTGACTATCGTGTGGTGCTGATAGTAAAAAATGAAAGGGCAGTTCTAATGCCAATGGTGAGGTGGCTCAGGGGCTTAAGGCATCTGCCATCACACCTGGTGACCTAAGTGCAATCTTCAGAGTCCATATGGTGGAGGAAAGAACCAACTCCACAAGTTGAAACGACTCAGACCTCCACATGCACCCACAACCATGCGTGTCCCCCACAGATGAAAAATAAAATTAAAAATTTAAATGTATACTATAGTAAATTAAATATGAATTAATTTTGCTAAAAACTAAAATTATATCCTTGTCCTATTGCCTAAGATGTCTGTGGCAGTATACTTACAACAGAGGTCTGCGTTCTGGTCCAAATTCTGCTTCATAGTAGCCATCTCTGCAGTCTTTCCCAACTAAATCATGAGGATGAGGCTTATATGGGTCATTCTTGGTTACTAATGTAATTCTTACTTTTCCTTTTCCATAATAGTTCATAATCTGAAAGGGGAAATTAATTGTACAATCCGTGAGTATATCTTGTTACAAACAGATATACTAGATGGGTATTGTGGCGTATACCTGTAATCTCAGCATTTGGAAGGCAGGATTGGTACAAGTTCAGTGCCAGCTATGGTTACAAACAACACTACCCTGTTTTAAAAGCAACAGACATAAAGACCTGATCCACTAAATTCAAGTTCGATTTATGTAATGAAGTCAGCACTGAATAAAGTTCAAATATTCAGCAGCTCACTTGAGATTAAAGTTTCCAGAGAATACCAGCAGGGAAAACTTACCTTCCAACTCCTGAAATGTTTCTTTCTGCCCTAACTTCATCTGGCTCTATCATCTGGTTATTTATTTTCCTTTTAGAACAGGTAAGCAGGCTGGGCATTGTGGCACACGCCTTTAATCCCAGCACTTGTGAGGCAGAGGCAGGTGGATCTCTACGAGTTCGAGGCCAGCCTGGTCTACAGAGGGAGTTCCAGGACAGCCAGGGATACACAGAGAAACCCTGTCTCAAGAAACCAAACACAAAACAGGCAAGCTGGGTTGGGGATGTTGCTCAGTCGACAGAATGCTTGCTAGCATGCACAAGGCCCTGGGTTTGGACAGAATGCTTGCTAGCATGCACAAGGCCCTGGGTTTGATTCCCAGCACCACATTAACCACACTCAAGAGGTAAAGACAGCAACATTCAGAAGTTCAAGGTCTTCCTCAGCTGCATGGTGAGTTTGAGGAACCCTTGAGCTATATGAGATCCTGTCTCAAAAATCCTAAATAAATCACGTAAGTTGATACCTTTTGTTTTGTTTTGTTTTGTTGTTTTTCAAGATGGGGTTTCTCTTTGCAGCCATGGCTGTTCTGGGACTCACTCTGTAGACCAGGGTGACCTTGAACTCAGAGATCCTCCTGCCTCTGCCTCCCAAGTGCTGGGATCATAGGTGTGTATCAACACCACCTGACAAGTTGACACATTTTTTCTTTTTAAATCATAGAGCACAAGGAAATACTTAAGAGGTTAGGTTCTCAGTGCTTTGCTCCTGGTTACACCTGTCATACCATAAATATGCCTTGAAAACATATTTAAGCCACACTGGAAATAACATCAAATAGATATGACCCAACTGCCTCTGCCTTCCGAGCTCCGAGATTAAAGACATGTACCACCGTGCCTGGCTGTTTTATAGTTTATTCTTTGAAAGTTTCATACATTTATTTATACAGTGAATACTGATCATATCCACCTGCTACTATTTCCCTTTTTAAAACAGAATAGTAATCAAGAAATATTTACTGCCTTTCTATATGAAAGAGAGGTAATTACTCAAAACTACAAAACAGGCGGATGGAGAAAGAATTCAAGCTGTAAAGTGTTTAGGATCTGTTGGAAGAGAAGAGATACAAATCGTACATATAATTTTGATGCATACAGTAGTATGATTTAAGAAGAATTAGGGGCTGGTGAGATGGTGCTGCAGGTAAAGGCACTTGCCATCAAGAAGTGTAATCTCTGGATCTCATATAGTACAAAGAGAGAACAGCCCTGCAAGGGGTCCTGTGACCTCTACATGTGTACACACACACACACACACACACACACACACACACACACACACACACACAATGAGGGGGGCAGAGGGAGTCTAAAATAAAAATGTTCAAAAATTAAAACAAACAAACAACAAGAACAGAGTCCTCTGAGGACACATGGCCCATGAAAAAAGCAGGCTTTGAAATTCTCCCTTGACTGCACCCACACTATAGAAGACAGAACCGTGGATGCTACTAGTTTCCAGCAGTTCCTCCAGGGAGAGTCAAGGTGACAGGAAAAGCTGAGAATCTTGGGGAGGTTGTGACCATCAAAAGGAGCAAGGGCAGGATCACTGTCTCCTCCAAGGTACCTTCTTCCCAAAGATATCTGAGATATCTCATCAAACAGTCTCTGAAGAACGGGCTGCGGGACTGGCTGCACATCTGGCTGCACAGCATCACTAACAGCAAAAAAAGCTCTCAGATGCTACTTCCACGGTAATGAGAATGAAGGGGAGTAGGGAGATGGGGATCAAGACACACTGGTCTGGAATGTTTTGTATGAAGTCATAAATAAAATTTAGGAACAATTTTTTTTAAAGAGGAGCTAAAATGACTCACAAGATTGGAAGCATAGAATTTTTAAGGTAACTTTTCACTACATCTCTTCCATTTGAATACTTAAAAGAACTTAGATAACCCAAATCCATACTGTTGCCAAAAAAAATGTGATTTAAAATCATGAAGTTATGGGGTGAAGGGATAGCTCAGCGACCAAGAGCACTTCCTGGTCTCCCCCATAGGACCAGAGCTCAGATCCCAGCATCCATATCAGGCAGGTCACAACTGCCCTTAAATTCACCTTCAAGGGATCTGACACCCTCTTCCGGCCTCTGTGGACCTCCACCCACATATGCATTTTCACAGATACATACACACACATATATATCAATAAAGTATTACTTTAAATTCAATTTGTACAGTAGATGGGACAGAAAGCTCTAGGCACACATTACTACATTATGGTGACTGTGTACTGTATATTTTTAAAAAGCTAGGAGGACTTGGAATGTTTCCATAGGAATGATAAATGTTTGAGGAGCTAAGTATGTTTAACCTGATTTAAGAATTACAAGATGTATACATTATCAAATGTTATATGACATCCCATTAATATTATAATTTCAGCATCTACATATCAGTTAAAACAAAAAGGCAAATTTGGAAATCAATATATAACTTGGCAATTGACTTATTTTTTTAACTTTGTAATTCTTAGGTTAAATAAAATAAACTGTAAATAAGCTAGTGATTTACAAAGCAGTGATTTCAGATCTAATGATGAAAGATTAAGAACCATTTTTCAAACTCCATTTTGAGATGTTGTCTTGCTTTTATCTACACTGGTCTCTGGACCCAAGTAATCCTCCTACCACAGCCTCTCAGCTAGATTGGATCTCAGTGGATGATACTGCCCCTGACTAGTTTTAAACTTTGTTTTCATTTCATTTGTTTATTTCATTTAAGACAAGGTCTTGTTTAAAAAGTCCAGATTGGCCTAGAACTTCTTATGTAGTCCAGGCAGTTCTCAAACTCAAGATCTACCTGTCTTTGCTTCCCAAATGCTTGGATTACAGGCATGTGCTACCACACTAACTCACTATTAAGCTTTTTAATTGGCATTTAAGTGATAAAAATCAGCCAGGCAGAATTGTACATGCCTATAATCCCAGTATGAAGGAAGCAGAGGCAAGAGGGAATATCACTACAAGTTTGGGGATAGCCTATTCTAGTGAAATTTTGTTTCAAAATAACAAACATGAACAAATAAATTATAAAAAGAAGACAAGTAAATATAATCTGTAAATATAGCATATAAACATACCTTATATATATGGTACACTTGTCAAATTCATTTTCAATCAAAAACTACTTTCACAGGCTAGGGATCTATCTCAATGGTGGAACACTTGCCTTGCATTCTAGGTTCAATCCCTAGTACTGTCTGTCAAAAAAGATCAAGAGAGACCAATAGCTTGAAAACTTGTGATACCAACTCTGCTGTCAGGAGATGGGAAGCAGAAATAGAGGACCCTGGCAGCTAGTGGACCAGGTAGCCTGGCATGTGACGTGAGAAAGCAACAGACACCTGCCTCAAAAAGGTGGAAGGAAGGCACCAACCACCACAGCTGTCCTGATGTCCACATTAGTGCCTGCATTGCCACACACTCAAAAGACCTTAAACACAGAGAGAGAAAAAAGTGATAACTTAGATGATGTCAATAACTCAAGAGTATTGGAGATACGCAATAAAGGAAGGAAAAAGGAGGGAAAGGTCTTCCGTGTTAATAGCCCCAAGACTAAAAGATTGTCCAGCATATACAATAACTGTCCCTCACCACAAAGGACAGAGAATGCTTTTTCCTCACTAGAACCTCTGTGTGTACAAGAGGGTCAGATCCGAAGCTGTCAGTGCACAGTCAGCCCTGAACCACCGCGGTTACATTAATACATGAACTGGAGCAGGAAAGAGTCCACATCTTTTAAGAGACCTCCCTACAAACCTAGTTAATGCAAAGCAAGCACAAAGAAAAACACAGAGGGAGGGAGCAAAAGACTGTGGAGGTAACTGTTAAGAAACCGAGCTGCCGGGCGGTGGTGGCGCACGCCTTTAATCCCAGCACTTGGGAGGCAGAGCCAGGCAGATCTCTGTGAGTTCGAGGCCAGCCTGGGCTACCAAGTGAGTTCCAGGAAAAGGCGCAAAGCTACACAGAGAAACCCTGTCTCGAAAAACCAAAAAAAAAAAAAAGAAACCGAGCTGCTGGGCGGTGGTGGCTCACGCCTTTAATCCCAGCACCCGGGAGGCAGAGCAGGAGGATCTCTGTGAGTTCGAGGCCAGCCTGGTCTACAGGGAGTTCCAGGACAGCCAGGGCTGTTACACAGAGAGACCCTGTCTTGAAAAAAACAAAAAAGAAACTGAGCCTTTCGTGTAACTGCCACAGTGAAACACGAGCCACTAAAGGGAGGCACTGGAGGAAGGCGCGTTACCTGGATAGACGGGTATGTTCGGTTGTTGTCTGTGCTGTGCTCCCCAGGAATGCTGCCTGCTGATCGTCCTTCACATTTGTATCTAAACCGCATTCCCCTCTGTCTCGGCTGTTCAATTATTTCTACATACGGATTATATCCTCCTGAAAAGTTTAAAAGGGACAGGGCAATGAGATTAGAACACAATAGCAATACAATGGGTTTTAATGACTTGGGTTTTACAAAACAACACACCAAAACAAAGATCTTTTCCCTTCTCAACATTGAATAACGAAGTTCAAACGTAGTCATCATAGATTAGACGAGAAGGATACCTTTTCCTATACAAACTGAGCTCTATGTAGTATTAACACACAGCTGATTAGTGCTTGCTTGCTTAATACCTATAGCTAATGGCAGCAGTAAGTTCTGAGATAACCACTTTAGAGTGATTGTCCACAGGAGGCCAAGTCGAAGGCTTTTCTCCCAATATTTCCTAAGAAAGTTGAAGAAAATAGTATTCAGAAGTACGTTTATACTCCAAAACTGAGTAAAATGTGCTTCACCGCTTTATTTTAAATAAGATTCTAAGTACATGAAAGGACACTCATTGAAAATTAAAATGCACTTAAATCCTTGTACACACAAGTCTGGAATACCAAATGATCTGTACACAATATACTAAAACAAGTCCCAGAAGTGACTTTAGGTTCAACTAAATTTTCACATCAGTTCCATCTGAACCTCCTCCAAAATGTAACATATAATGTGGGTAAAATTAAATAATTTACTTTCCATAACAAATGTAATTCAAAATATGTACCCTCAGGATAAAATACTGATACACACAACTATCAAGTAGTGTGCTGAGTGGAAGAAGCTAAATCTAAAACAAGCGCTCACTATAGGATCCACTTGTATGAGACTCTAGAATACATAAGCCAGTCTATAGTGAAATACAGCTGATGACCATTTATTTAAAACCAGCAGATGAGAAAGTTTAGAGGATGGTGGACATGTTTATTTTTATTGTGTTGATTAAGATACATATGTATATATGTATATCTGTGTAACACACACACACATATATATAAACACATTTATTTATTTTATTTATTTTTATTCTTTTATTTCCAAGTGTGGTGGACCAGACCTTTAATCTTAGTGTCTCGAAAGCAAAGGAAGGCTGATCTCTGTGAGTTCAAGACCAGCCTGATCTATATAGCAAGTTCCAGGCCAGTCGGGATGGACAAAAAGATACAGTGACTCCCCTCAAAGCCCATCTTTGGGGTCCTAACATGAAGTTTAGGAAGAGTTATGCATAACAATAGTTAACCAGTCTTGGTCATAAAGAGATCTTGTCTCAAAAATTAAAAATAAAAAACTTAAAGTTTATATATAATTATTACCTTACAAATAATTAATTGTATACCAATAAAAATTTAAAAGCATATGCATCTTCATCCTTTTTATTAGCCAAATCATGAAATAAAAGTTCAAAAAAGACAACTGTGTTTACAAGTTAGGGTAGGTAACCACGTGCCTTTACTTTAAGAGTATAAATTCCCCAAATCACAAATCCATTTCATTAAGGCTTATTCAGTTAGAATGCAAGCAATCTTGAGAAATGGTGAGACAATGGATCTTTTAAATGCAGTATGGGAAAGGTCTACACCACCCAGCTACTTTCATCTTCTTTTCATTCTAGAATTTACTATGTAGGTCCAACTGACCATGGACTTGAAGTGATCCCCCTGCTTCTGTCTCCTGAATGCTATTCTTACAACAAAATAAGATCCAGCAAGAGTCTAGCAAGACCCTGTGTTAATCATCTTATTGTTAATGTACTCTGTAAAATATGTGTTAAATTCTTACCGAGGGTCACACATACAAGAGGCAGTCAATGAGTGGTTCTACTATTACTTCGGATGCTTTCTTGAGACAGTGGCATCACTACCACACCATCACTCTCACACTGCTACCCTAAAGGATGTCTGTCCCACAGCCAGGCAAACATCACCACTATCAGTGCACAAAAGGGGGGAAGGCACTAACAAAATTCTGCAGAAATTATAATAAGAACAAAAGAGGAATCGAACAGGTTAAGAGGGGGAAAATGTAACAAAACAAGAGTGAAAAGACATTCTAGAAAAAGGGAAGTAATTGTCTATACAGGTGCATCAATCACCAATGGAAGTGGAATACAATTCCACTCTTAGAAAGAGAACTGAAAGTCCAAACACATTCAGTAATATGAACTCCATTCCATATGTGGAAAGGAATCAGTGCTTTTATTCAAGGAAATCACAAAGTCAAATTAGTATTCTAGAATAAGAATTCTGATAGTAGTGGATAGACTGAAGAAAAGGGAGAAAATAATCAGTTTAAAGATTACTTGTATAGATATATACATATATATATGATTTTCTCCTATAAATACATACATATAAGAGATTAGCAACAACAAAATAGAGCAATTATGACAAACTTTATAATGAGTTACTTAAAAGTTTTAATTTATTTATGGAATTTTCCTTTTAATTTTGTGCTACAGTTAATTACAAATAAATGAACTAAGGAAAATGAAACCATAGATAAGTGTAGAGGGGGCTGGAGAGGTGGCTCAGTGGTTAAGAGCATTGGCTGTTCTTCCAAAGGACCCAGGTTCAATTCCCAGCACTCACATGACAGCGCACAACTGTCTGTAACTCCAGTTCCAGGGGATCTGGCATCCTCACAAAGATATACATGAGGGAAAAACACCAGTGCACATAAAAATAAAGTAAAAAAAATAATGAGGAAGCCTGGATGGTAAATGAAAAATGAGGACATGACAGCTCCTTGGTACGGTTGAGATACGTGTAGAGTACTGCCATATGAGCAACAATGCAGGGAGGTCTGAAATATGGCTATTATAAGAATAAAAGATTATTAAAAAACAAAAATGACAGGCTTTTGGTACCTAAACATCAAAGACAAATAAATCACTGGTGCTATGGGCTACGGGCTGGGGAGACAGCTCAGTCAGAAAGAGCTTGCCATTCAAAGACAAGCTCCTGAGTTCAATCCCCAGTCCCCACATACAAAGCCAGGCATGGTAGTACACACCAGAAGCCCAGGGCAAGAGGGGAGGGGGAGCAGGAGGAACCTTGGAGTTCATTGGCTAGCCAGCCTGGCCTAATGGTTGAGTACTAGGTACCAGTGAACACCCTGTCTCAACAAGATGAACAACTCCTGGAGAACCAAGATAATTAACACTCAAGGTAATCTCTGGTGCACACATGCATACCTGAACACACACACACACACACACACACACACACACACACACACACACACACACAATCACTTGTGGCTATGTGGTTTTTGCTTTGAGTTACTCAATAAATATTTTGTACATTTTAATTCAGACCTCTTGTTTTAAATCTATCACTCACTTACTTATTCAAATGATAAAAAGCAGGCCAAAGACCTGGGTTCAATCCCAGTACTAACAAAAACAAAACAAAAAACACAAACAAACAAACAAACAGAAAATCCAACGAGAGAGAGAGAGAGAGAGAGAGAGAAGAAATTTGATTTTAATTCAACCAAGTTCATAATAATTACAGAAAATATAAGCAAATGAGTATTTCACAATTTATGCATCACTGTATATATAATCTTTACATCTCAGTTTTAAATATTTCACACCTTGTATTCTTATAAGACTATTGAAGAATGTACATTTCTTTTCAACTGTGTTAAATTCAACATGATTTTTTTCAGTGGCATCTTAAAGAATTTATGTAGTTGAACTAAAAGGTCAAATAAATCCCAGAGACTACTTTTTAAAAGGTGTTTTGGTGGGAAACTGATACAGAATGACACCATTAAAAAGCAGCTGTTAACTTTTTTTAAGATGTAGAAAAAACACAGCAGAGTCATTCAACCAAGTTATACAATTCTTTAAACCGGTGAGTGTATTTATGAAAATTATGAAATACAAAGAAACATAAAGTTAGTTGTTGAAAAGATCATTTAAAAATATCTTAAAGAACCAGGTGGTGGTGGCACATGCCTTTAATCCCAGCAGAGGCAGGCAGATTTCTGTAAATTCAAGGCCAGCCTGGTCAACAAAGTGAGTTCCAGGACAGGCTTCAAAGCTACACAGAGAAACCCTGTTTCAAAAACACACACACACACACAAAATCTTAAAGTAGTGAGGATTACCTAAATATTGTCATGTATTATCATGTATCTATATTTATTTTTCCTCTTGTAGAATCTCTTCATTGAGCTGGATGTGGTGGTGCACTCCTTTAATCCCAGCACAGAGGCAGGTGGATCTCTGAGTTTAAGGCCAGCCAGGTCTACAGGGTGAGTTCCAGGAGAGCCAGGGCTACACAGAGAAACCCTGTCTTGAAAAACCAAAAACCAAACAAACAAAAAAAGAAACTCTTCATTAATAACAAGCCTCACTAAAAACCAACTTTCAGAATTTAGAGTCTGATTTATATATTTCCCCCAGTAGGAAATAACTTTCCTTTCCTGTAAATCAATGGTTCTCAACCTTCCTAATGCTGTGATCCTTTAATATAGTTCCTCATGTTGTGGTGATGCCCCTCACCCCCCACCCCACCCCACCCCACCCCGCAACCATAAAATTATTTTGTTGCTATTTCTTAACTGTAAATTTGCTATGATTATGAATCGTAATGTAAACATCTGATATGCAGGATATCTGATATGCGACCCCACAGGTTGAGAAACACTGCTATAAACCAACAATCATAGTATTTTTGTTTACAGCAATTATTCCAAAGGACATTAGTTTAGGGAAGATTAGCTATTGTGTTCTCTATGTTCTGAGACAGGATCTCATCTTAGGGAAGGCCTCTAAGTTGCTTTGTAGGCCAAGCTGGCTTGAACAAGTGTTAAAATTAGAGGCTCAGCTATCACAGGGCTTTGTACAGTGCTGGGGATCAAATCCAGGGCTCTCAAATACTGGGCAGCTACTCTACCAACTGAGCTACATCCTCCTCTTTTTGAGACAGGGTCTCAAGTAACCTAGGCTGGCCTCAAACTCAATGTATAGCTTGAGGCTTTCCTTGAACTTCTGATCTTCTAGATTCTACCTTCCAAGTACCAGGATTACAGATCTCTGCCACCACACCCAGCTTTGTTATTGAAATAAAGCTACATGTTTTACTTCTTCAAGTTACTGAATGGCAGAAATTATATTACTCACTAAAGCCTTAAATCAACATCTGTTGGTAGATTAAAATCCAAAGCTCTTTTGTGTCAGTTATTCAAAAATTAAAGGACTGTATTAATGATTAGTCAGTTCCTCCTTATTAGATTCCTCTATAACAGAAAAACTAGTGCTTTGTGGGCACCAGAGTGACTACACCTTCATGCTTCCTCATAGCTGTTCATATTTTGGTTGAACTGTATCTATGACTTTTAAAACCCTCCGAGCTATGAAATTGTTTATATTATGTATCAGAACAATGAGCCAATCATGTCCTTCCTCAGTATTGCTTTGCAATGCCATTCCTCTTGAAGATTAAAAAAAAATGCAAAAATGTAGTCCTCAATGGAGAGGAAGAAGGGAAAATTACAAATCAGGGAATCTTAGGGAAAATAAATATTCTTAACTAAGATTACTGGAAGTCACTACAGTTTTTTAAAGCACAGAAATGTTTTCAAAATCATTTCTAAACAATTACATTTTTTTAACCAGGGCAATATAAAGTGAGGATTGAACCCTATATTTTGAATTGCATTGTAAATATTAATACCAGCTAGAATAATCTTTGAATTACAGCTAAAATGCTTGCAATATACTTAAGATTTCATGTGCACTCAAGCAAAAAGGAATGCTCTATGAAAACATTGAGCCTATTTACTTTTCTTTTTACTATTTACTAATTTTTACTATTTGTTTCCTTTTACTATTTACTAATTACTACTTACTACTTACTAATGTACTAATTTCTATTTACTAATTCAAGTATGAGATTTTAAAATTAAAAAGAAATTACATTAGAAACATTAGAAATAAAATAATTGTCAAATTATATATAAAATAGGCATACCCACTAAAATATTGTTAGAATTAGAAACTAGAATTAAGTACACAATAATAACATGTTAATTATATATACTAATTAAAACACACACATAGGTATTTCTCACTGATCCTCTTAACTTTAATCTTCATAAAGAGAACTGGTGTTATTAACTCATCTTAGAGATGGTAAAACTAAACTTCAAAATAATATGAAATTGTGAGAAAAATATTATTATTATTCTATTATATTTTTGTTTTTTTTATCTTTTGAGACAGTCTCACTGTGTGGTCTGTCTGGCCTGGAACATGTTTAATAGACCAGATTGACCTTGAATTTAGAGAGCTGCCTGCCTCTGCCTCCCAACTGTTGGCATGTATGTACAGTAACAATTTTTAATAATATATCAGTGAAGAAATCATAATCTAAGAAACTAACAAATCTACCTACCAAGTGGATGTCTTCTGGGTCTATGACCACAGAAAAGATATGAAAAGGATGATAAAGAGTGAAACTATTCCATGAGTTTTTTTGTTGAAAGAACAAAAGTCATAGGAATCATGAAACTGAAGACAATCATGTTTTTGAATAAAATCAATTACTTTATGTAACAAAAAGGCAGTTCAGCATAAAATCACAGTAACAGATATGGCTATAACCTATAATCTAAAAATCAATACAGCTATCTTAGGAACATCAGGCAAATATTTGGATTCAAAGTAGTCCCTGGAACAAAGTCTGTCCACCTAGGTAGCCTTTCCAAACCATAAGTCATACCCTAACCTCACAGAGATCTTAAAGAATAAAGCCCAGACAGATTTCTGAAAAAGCCTTCCAAATTCGTCTAAATACTTTGAAGACCAAGTGCCCTAAAACACGAAGTAAAAACAACAATGCCAGCTCCCCAGGGAAGCAACCCGAAGTTCAGATCCAGGTATGGAAGGACGATGGGTAAGGCAGGCAAACAACCAGAGCTAGCTGTCGTTCCTTTTTCTCTTCCTCTCACAAAGAGAAGCTCATTCAGCTGTAACCAAGAAGACACTCAAAGGCAGCCGTTGATTGCTTTTCCTAACAGTACTGTTCTGAACTGCTACCAGCACCTTAGGTTTTACAATGTGGCACACAATGATGGTCGTGCTAACCAGGGTCGAGAACAGCTGACCAGAGCGCCTCTCTCACAGGAATCCTAGGTAACAGGCTTTGCCTGGGATCCAAGGGAGCAAACAGCTAATAACCATACCCTCCAAACATCATCTCTGTTCACCCTGGAAAGAAGTAATTAAGAGCATCCTTTTTTTCCTCCAGACAGGCCTACCAAAGCTATGTCAAGCCAGACCTGGTCACTCACACCTGAAATTCCAGCACTCAGGAGGCTGAGGCACGAGAATCAGGGGTTTAAGGTCATCATAGCTACAGAGCTATCCTTGTTACATGAGATCCTATATGAAAAGAACAAAACCACAAACACATAAATATATATAAACATATAAATCTATATTAAAAATTCAATATAACCAGCTGACTTTCAACCAGGAGGAATTCAACTGATGTATGTACCATAAGGCAAATCAAAGTTAAGTAAATGCTTTGCAGTAAGATTTCACTGCATGGGTACAGAAAAAAAAAAATCCTAAGGTTTTTACCTGCTAGAATGAAAAAGTAATGTTAAAGTCTTTCCTAGAATAAAAAACACATGGCAGCATGAAAATCATCTGTATGAAGATTTCAGGCTTAAAAATGCAAGAGATTCAGTTAAATACAAATTTCAAATGAACAATTACTTTTGGGTAAATATATTCTCCTTTGCAATATTCATGCAGAGAACACAGATGGGAAAAAAAACTGAGACAAAACATATTCTGAGTCCCTTAAATTGTATTTGAGAAAGAGACCACCCACCCTGTGTTCCTAATTATGATTGTGCCTCCTGTGCATTTTCTCCACTCATTCTCTTCATTATCCATCACTAATTTTGATAACACCTTTATCTCTTTTCCTGTGTCTCTTTTCTGAAACATCTGTATTTGTGAGCAGTCTTACTAAAGAAAGGAAGTCATTTGTTTCAGCTGACACTCCTAACGTCCAGCTCCACTACTAACGTGTAAGCGTATCTCAGTTACAGTCACTTTTGTTAGGGGAGAAAAAGGTTATCTTGAAATTCACATACAAAAAGTTGGTGAGTAGTCTGGTCTACAAAAATAAATCCTTCCTGTACTTCCTGTTCTGTGATCCAACAGAATCATACAAAAGAAAAAATGTGACGACACACAAACTTTCTAAAATTTAAAAAAACATTTCATCAAAGATGAAATTAGTAACCACAGTATGCGCCACACAAGCTAACTGTGCCCCCCACTTTGTTCTTTTATGAAATAATGAAAATTTTAAATATGTACATAAAGCATCTAAAAGTAAATAGAAAAGAATCACAAGAATAATGACTTTGTCTACTACAATTAATCATCTCAAAGGCTAGATAGAATCAAAGCACGGTATTTTTAAAGGTCAATGAAAACGGCTGAATGGCTAGCTAAGAAGTCATAATTTGTTAATTTACCTGAACAAGTTAGAATCATCATATAAAATCCTGTCTACTTGTGACATTTATATAATTCTGCTTACGAGATTGTGATCTATGATACTTTTACATTATAAGCACCACCTATTCAATTACACAAACCTATTTACATATGACATCCGGAGAGAAATGAACAAACGATCTTAAATGCTTGGTAATCAATAAGAATACTTTTTGAGGTTTCAATGCCATATTACAAAAAGAGTCTAAATTAGTGATAAATTGAGCAAATTTTGTTGCTCTTAACTTACTATTCCAAATGGAATGGAGCTTTTTTAAAAATGTATTTCACATTTTTTCTCTATTTGGTCTTTATACCTGATAACGTAGCCAGACTCCTTTAAACTATATTTTTGCCTAGAAGTTTCAAATAACTGAATTACAAGTTAAATGACATGATGTATTTTAAATAGTCTCATTTAGTGCAACCCTTGATTTTTAAAAAAAAAAAAAAGCAAGAAGATAATGACACTACAACTTACAGATTTATTTTCTTTTGTTTGTTGGTTTTTTCCTGACAGTACTGAGAATTGAACTCGGCTTCACAGAAGCTGAGAAAGTCCACTACCACAAGCTACAACACGAGCACAACTTTTAAATTCTTGCCATTTCTTTAAAAATTCCCCCTTTTACTTTTGGGAATCACTTTTATAACAGCACAAATTATGTGTCCTTAGACAAATTTCAATTGTATTGCATTTTCAAATCATAGCTGTCCTACAGTACTTTATGTAATAAATCATTTTTCTCTTGAAAAAACGTCAAGCATTACGTTCATGTACTATATTAACAGAATCTTGCTGAGTAGACAAGGGCAGAGATGTTTTATTTAACATAGCTTGCCGCTCTACAACTTTCATACAAAAACGCCTTCTTTGTACTTTTAATCTGAACATGAGTTAAATTTACGAATTTACAAGTTTACCTGAAAGTCTCGGTTCATTTAAATGGGTAAAGAGAAAGTTGAAATATTTTAAACTACACTTGTTTTCTCATGAAAACCACAGACAAACTGAAATCAAGTGTCATGTGAAACACCCCAGTTTCCTTTACGGCCTACAGCAGGAGCGATGGCATTGTTCTGCTCAACTCTTAAAGAGTTCATTAAGCTTTCTACTTCCTCTTCTGTGCCAGACGTCGGCCGCCGCCTTCTCCTCAGTGACCCCCGGGGTCACTGGGAAGATTGGGGTCAGCATCCCGCTCGACCGAAGTTCCCACGGCCAGGAGAGCGCCCACCGCCACCGCCCGGGGCTGCTTCAGCTGCAGGGCTGCCACTCTAGGCTCGGTCCCCTGACCTGGAACCCGTTTCTGATAGAAACATTTGCAGTAGGTGATCATATTTCCATCCCCACTAGTGATTCGAAAGCACCATCAAAACACTCGTCTCGCCCTCTTGCTGCCAACACAATGTTGGTGCAGGGTTGGGAGTCGAGGAGGTCGACGTCTCTACAGGGCACACTAGACCAGAAATGCCGTCAGCTCGCCGAGGGTTTGGAAAGCGGGTGTTTTCGCTTGGAACGGGTTCAAACGCCAGCGAGGGTTTACAGCCACGCCACGCCGTACAACTGTCAGCCCGGGAGCGACGAGCTACCGGCTGGGCTGGACTTAAAAAGGAAAGCTCGCCCGGGGTGCGGAGGTTCCTCTTTCTGTCCGGGCGCGGGTCTTTACCGCGGCGGCCCTCCGCCCCACCTCGCCCAGCTCCCCTCCGGTCGGGAGGTTCGGAGGAGATCGGGTTACAGGGCGCCGCCGCTTTGATGTCGCACGCACACCCCGAAGCGGACAACTTCTTAAACGGCTGACAATCTGCCAGCCCAGACGACTTGAAAGGCGGAACGCCCCAACTCCAAACCGGGCCCCCGACAGCGCCTTCCCGGGGCCCGCCCGCAGGTGCTCACCCCGGTACTCACCCGAGGCCATGGCTCGGCTCCGCCGCCGCCGCCGCCGCCGCCGCTCCCAGCGTCCGGCCAGAGGCTGCAAGCCAGTCAGTCGGTCGGTCGGTGGGTCAGTCCGTCAGCCAGCCAGCCACTCAGACAGTCAGTCCTGGGTCAGTCCGTCCGTCAGCCAGCCAGGCAGCCAGTCATCAGTCAGTCAGTCCGTCAGCCAACTAGTCAGCCAACTAGTCAGCCCGCCGGGCAGCCAGTCAGGAGCAGCCTCTGCGGCGGGGACCCGAGTCTCCGGACCACCCCCGGGCCTCCTCTTCTTTCCCGGCCCCCTCTGGGTTTGCGGCTCACACCTTCCCACCCCTTAATCCTCACGCCGGGTCACTAGTGTCCTGGCTCGCCCCGCCAGGATGCCGCGGCAGGGGCAGGGGGCGGGACGGACCGCCCCGCGGAACGGGGATTTCCCGCTGCTGGCGTCACTCGCGCCGCCGCCCACCCGGGGCGGGGCCTCGCGGCGGGCGGGCGGGGCCTCGCGGCGGCGGGGCGGGGGGGCGGGCCTCGCGGCGGGCGGGCGGGGCCTCGCGGCGGGCGGGCGGGGCCTCCGGCGGGCGGGCGGGGCCTCGCGGCGGGCGGGCGGGGCCTCCCGGCGGGCGCGCGCGCGCTCCCCGCTCCCTCCCGGAGCTCCGGCGGCCTGCGCGCTCGCGCGGGGAGCTCCCGGGGTGTGGGGGCGCGCGGCGACGGGGGCGCGCCCGAGAAGCCGCCGGCCCCGGAGAAATCCCCCTCCCCCGCTGTCCCTCGCAGCGCGGCTGTAAGCGGAGGGGCGTGCCCGTGACGTCGCGCGGCCGAGCGGCCGGAGGCGGGCCGGGCGGGGCAGCAGCGGGCGCTCTCCTTGGCCGCCCGAGGCCCGCCCGGGGTTTTCGGACGGTGCTTCCCCCTCTTCCCGATTTCGCACATGCAAATCTCCGCCCCCGCGCCCGAGCGCGGCCGGCCGGCCGGGTGCCCCGGGAGGAAGTGCGGAAGCGCCGGCGCCCGCGTTCGGCTGGATTTGCATACGGGGACCCCCGCAGTCTGATTTTCCCTCTAGATCGACCTTGCGTCTTTTACGAACCAAACGTTCTCAGCCCCGCCGGGCTGCGCGGCCAGGCCGCTGCTCCAGTCCGTGTACGTGAAGATTTGACCGAGATACCCACGACCTGAGGCCCGGGCCGAACTGGTCGTGCGTTGACGGGTCTGGCGGAATCTTGCTTTGCCTCAGTTGCTCCTGGCACCTGTTCTCTTGGTCTGTGATGTGTTACCATCTTCATTGTGTACACGAGTTGATGGAGGAGGTTTGGAGGAGTAGCTTGTCGGTACTTGTCGTGCTAAGGAAAGGCACGATTTAAGATTACTCAGTCCAAACCGGGTGGCGGCGGCGCACGTCTTTAATCCCAGCACTCAGGAGGCAGAGGCAGGTGAATCTCTGTGAGTTCGAGGCCAGCCTGGTCTACAGAGCGAGATCCAGGACAGGCTCCAAAGCTACACAGAGAAACCTTGTCTCGAAAAAACTTACAAAAAACAAAACAAAACAACAGATTACCCAGTCCAGTACACTCAAGAGAGCCTGAGGCAGGTGGATTGTCTCAACAAAAAAAATAACCCAGGGTTATCTGGCTCTGCCTCCTGCTTTCTCCAGTCACTTACTGACTAAAACAAGTATGGAGGGGAAATAAAAAAAGGCATCCTGAAGACTGATCAGATGGGCTAGGGGGTAACTGCGCTTGCCACCAAGCCTGACAACCTGAGTTAGATCCACGGGAGGAAGAGAACCAACTTCCTCTGACCTCATTTGTCCTCTGACCTCCACATGTGCCAGAGCGCGTGTGCTTGGAAGGATGCTGGAAAAGATAGTTAAAATATATGCCATCCTGTCATTAAAAAAAAAAAAAAGTCATCGTGTCATACAAATACCCCAAAGTGAAGGACGCTCTTAAGGAAATAATTAAAATCCGTCAATTCAAAAGTGTCTTCACAAAAGGTATAAATAGTAGTTGTTTTCTTTGGTTAAACACAATCATAGACAAACCACAAGGACAAAACAACAACAGAAAAAGCGATTTGTAGGGTGGATTATGTCCAGCACCCCAGAGGCCAAGGCTGGAGAATCATAACTTTGAAGTTAGGATAAGCTGCAAAACATGGCTTCGTGGTGCATGTGAACAGCACACACACACACACACACACACACACACACACACACACACCCTTCAGCCTGCAATGTAGCCAGATCCATACAATATTGTTTCTACTTGTCTAATTGTTTTTATCCAAAGACAAAGTAAATAGGAAGCTACATCTTGAAGCAAAGAGAGGTTTAAGTTCTCATGGAGATTTTTAGGCCTTGTGCTGGGCAGGAGGTGGTGTTACTCTGATAAAGCTGTTAGTTATTGGAGTTTATAGAGAGCAGCATGTGGTAGTTTGAGCGTGGAGTGTCACAGGTCTGTAATCCCAGCACACAGGGAGGTGGAGGTTGGAGAAGAGGTTCAAGGTCATACTCTACTATATAACGAATTTACAAAGCCAGCCTGGGCTATGGGAGAGCCTGTCTCAAAAAACAAACATCCAGGAATGTTTCTGTTACTTTATTTCTATAAAGAAAATAAGGCGGCTGGAGTAATAGAAATTGTCTGGGTTCTCTAGAAGGGATACTCTGTGGAAGTGATATTTGAACTATTGGACAATCCTTTTTCGCCGGAACTCACTCTGTAGCCCAGGCTGGCCTCGAACTCACAGAGATCCGCCTGGCTCTGCCTCCCGAGTGCTGGGATCAAAGGCGTGTGCCGCCGCCACCGCCACCACCGCCCGGCTATAGGACGGTCTTAACCATGCAGTTGGTGTGTGCGTACATTTTGGATTTTACCCTGGCTGCTGCGTTAAACTGTTAGCTGCGCTGCCGCTGTGCTGGTGCGGTGACGGGGATGAGACCTTGCTTTGCGATAGTGTCAGATATTTGATGTCAGGGCCAGCTGGCAAAATTGAAACAGCTGAGGACTTTTTTAAATTAAAAAAAAAATTACTCATTTTACGTGCCAACCACAGATCCCCCTCTCATCCTTCCTCCCGCTCCCCCCCTCCCCCCACCCCACTCCCTATTCCCTCCTCCAAAAGGGTAAGTCCTCACACGGGGGACAGCAAAGCCTCAGCTGAGGATTTTTTTAATGAACTCAATTTTGGTAAAATAGTGGTAATTAAACTGGGTGGAATAGCACTTTTCAGTAATCCCAGGACTGGGCAGGCTGATGCCAGAGGATCTGAAGTTCAAGGCTAGCCTAGGTGATATTAGGAGACTCTGTCTCAATCAAATGGATATTAAAAAATGGAGGTCACTTGTGACTTGAGAACTGTGCTATAAAAATGGTGATCATGAAGCTGAATTGAAGCAGGCTGAAGAGACTGATGGATGTGGTAGGTACAGACGTTTGGAAGTGTCGAAGAAAACAGAAATGGCGTACTAGCTGGTGCAGGGTGTGGATTTATATGCTCAGGGCTGTCACTAACAACCTCAATCTCAGCAAGTTAGTGCAAAGGCCCCTGTGAGCTGACTGGCTGTCCTCCTGACCCAGGTGCCTTCCCTATTGCAGTACCAATATAGAGGAGAACAGGCTGGGCCTGCTCTGACTTACTTTGTGATATGGAATATCACCTTTCAGGCTATCCCTAGCTACCGCAGTTACTTTTCTATGGCAGTCACAAAATACATGAATGGTCAAGGTAATTTATAAAAGAAAGCATTTAATTTGAGGGCTCATGGTTCCAGAGGGTTAGAGTCCATGACCATCATGGTGGGGAACATGAAAGGCATGGTACCAGAGCAGCAGCTGAGAGCTTACATCTTGAGACAACAACTATGAGGTAGAGAGAGAGGAAGAGCCAACTGGGAATAGTGTGGACTTTTGAAACATCAAAGCCCACCCCCGGTGACACACCTCCTAATCCTTCCCAAATAGTTTCATCAACTGTGAACCAAGTTAAAATATATGAGCCTATCGGGGCCATTCCCATTCAAACCACCACACTAGCCTTAAACTGATCCATTTTACAAAGCAACAGCCATGACCCGAGTGACTCCATTTTGAGTATAAGAGCCAAGAGAGAATGAGTCTAACATCTTGCTTCTACAAGTAAACAACTATTAGCTGCCCGTACGCCAGGAGACACAGACCAAGAGCTAAATATAGCTAATGGTAACCAGAAGTGCCCCACACATGAACTTAAAAATCATGTTGCATGTAATCAACCCCCTTACCTGGGACTATAAAAAAAGGAGCCCCCCAAGACCAAACGTGACAGGCATGCTAACTGTCACCAGTTACCTGTCAGAATCCTCGTCTGGGATGATTGCTCTATCAAGGACTGCGTTTGCCTCTGTACCAGTCTCCAGCTTAAGCAGAGCCTCCTGCAGGTGACACTCAGCTCACATCAAACTGACCCTGTCACTTGGACTGGCATTTGACGTTTCTGCACCTGAACAGCTCTGTGTTTGAACAGCTGGATGCCTGCAGTTTTTCAGACTTCTTGCCTAATCTCCTGCAGATTATTCCTTGTGCCTGTGTATGCTTTCCATCAGGAAAGCCGCTGAACTCTGGGGCTTCTTTTACCCTTTCTTAGACATTGTTTAACCTGTTACATATATGCATGGATACACACACATACATGTATGTATTGTGTGAACTGACCTGAGAGTTAATGCTAATAACTAAGATTAAAATAAAAGAAAGTCTGGTCTCCAATGGGCAACTGGAGACTACTTGGGAAACCGTAATCAACAAAACTGATGTAAGCTGTGAATTTATTTTTACTTAATACATCCCAGCATTATAGATAGACACAAACGTGTCCATGTTTCTGACATACATGGCCATAATGGGGAAATTCCAAGGAGTCTATTTGATAATCAAAGGAATTTATTTGGGATTAACTCACAACAAGCATACAGGAGTTGGTTGAATCCAGGAGAGGCGGAGTGAGGTCCAATGCAGTTCTCTGGAGAACTCTGCCTTGATCCGCAGCACCAGCATCCAGCATCCAAGACCATGAGGTGGTCAAGAGAGCAAGCGTGTACTCATCCCAGGTCTTAAGTGGTCCCCCCATTGGCCGCGCCCGGGGGCGGGGGGGGGGGGAGGCAGGTACCTAGCAGTTACCTGCTGCCTACTAATGGTGGTGCTTCAGGGTAAAGCACAGATGCCATAACAAATGCCCATAACAAATAAGTGACACCTTTAAGGCTGCCTTGCCAGGGGAGAGCAGAAGATCACAAGTGAAAGATTTATGTGGGCCGGGCACAGTCTGCCTTCCTATTACTGTGCACTAGGGCAGTCCACACTGCCATAGTTTCCAGAGAAACAGAAATTGGTATGGAAAAGTGAGAACCAATGCTGGCTCATAGCTATAATCCTAACACCTGGGAGAGTGAAGCAGGAGGATGGTTATGAGTCTGAGGTCAGTCTGTGCTCCAGAGTAACACGGAAGGAGGAGAGGAGGCGAACAAACAAGATCTCAGTGAGTGCTGGCGGTCCCTGGCGGGGAGGTTTTCATCCCAGGAGACAGTCACTGCAGTGTAAGGATGGACTAGGCGGTGAGGGAGGTTGGTGATGACGGGTGGAGCTTTAGAGCCCAAGTGGGGTAGAGCAGGCAGACCTGTGCTGTCACGAGGAAGGAACTGAGTTGCCTTTGCTAGAAAGCATTGACTTCTCACTTGGTTCTACAAGGCTTTAGACCTGGTCCTCACCCTTCTTAATGCTGTGACCCTTTAATACAGCTCCTCATGCTGTGGTGATCCCCAACCATAACATTATTTTTGTTGCTACTTCACTTGATATTAGCCAAAAGGCTGAGAAGCGATCATTGTTACTTCATAACTGTAATTTTGCTACTGTTATGAATTCGTAATGTAAATATCTGGCATGCTGACCCCAAGGGGGTCGTGACCTACAGGTTGAGAACCACTGCTTTGAACATAGGATAAAGGATTGGTGTCTTATGTTTGGTTGGGGTCTGTATCCTTTACTCTGGCTGAAGGCACAAGGATAAGTCCCTCAGGAGTGCTGCAATTACAGACTTGCACTACCAGACCTGGCCTTTATGTGGGTTCTTGGGGGGGGCTGAACTCAGCCCCTCATGCTCGCTCAGCAAGCACTTTACTCACTGAGATGTCTCTCCAGCCTGGGAGCCATGTTTGACTCACCTGTCACCTCCAGCCTACCCTACAACCTCCATTCACCATACGCTCTATTGTGATGATTTTTTTTTTATCCTTCTGTTGCTATGGATTGCACTTAATGGAGGAATGTTCAGTCTTTTGACATTGTTATGTATGATACATTGTCACCTACAAAGGTCATACCTGAGAACATCATAGTTAAGTTGCAAAGACAAAAACTTGCAAAAAAAAATCTCATACTGTTTTAAGTGTTCATGATTTTGTGTTTGGTTGTACCATAGTTATCCTGGGGCACATATGCCCTTGGACTTCAGGTTAGACCCATCTGGAAACATGCTAAGCCTGCCACTGAGCTATGACAGTAGCCCTCTTCTTCATTTTGACCGCCACTGTCATTGGGAAGTCTTGTGATGTCTCATCTGAACAACTGGAATGTTCTAAGTATTTTCACTTCTGTCCTCTTTAAAAACCAAGTCAAATCTATTGCTGCCTGAGTCACCTGTGTGAATGCACATCAGGTCATACCACGTTTGTGATTTAAGATGTCCTTGGGTCCAAGCTCCTCCGTAATCTAGCCACTACCTCCTTCCTCAGCCTCACATCTTGTATTTTACACCTTTTTGAAATGCTTTATGGCCCCTAAGATGTATAAACAAGGCTGTTTCTTATTTATCTGCTTTTGTTCTTCTCCCTTTACCTAGAACACTCTGTACTGGAGACATGCCATGTTTATGCATTGAAAATTTCAGTATTGCCAAGTAATCACTTCCTAGCTGTGACCCCTCCACACACTCATTGTTTTCAGCAAAGTCTGCACTATAGTTCTGAACCTATGGCAGTCTATAATTTATTGTATTCTGAAACTTGGTTATAATAACATCTCTTCAGTTTGATGGCAGCGATGTCTTTTGGCCTTTTAACAAAAATCTTACTGAACAATTTTACTTTTTATTCTTTTGATATCTTATCTGGAGTCATAGACCCAGAAGACATCTATTTGCTACTTAGATTTGTCAGTGTCTTGAATTATGAATTCTCCACTGCTGTGTTATTAAGAATTAGGAGCACACACACACACACACACACACCACACACACACACACACACACACACACACACACACACACACCCACACACACTTTAATCCCAGCACTTGGGAGACAGAGGCAGGCAGATCTCTGTGAGTCTGAGGCCAGCCTGGTCTACATAGCAAGTTCCAGACCAGCCAGAGCTACATGGTGAGACTCTGGCAAAAGTATTATTTTATATGTTTAAGGCATGTTCATTAGTTCAAAAACATTTCCCCTCCACCTTATCAGGGCAGTGCCCATTGTTCAATAACAAATGCATCTGATATGCCTTTTACTTACCTGAAGTGAAATCTATCTTAAATATATTCTTTTGAATAAGTCAAGGTAATGCTCTAACGGCAGTATGAAGGCGGAATAAACAGAAATTAATTAAAAAAATAACATTGAGTCACGCATGGTGGCTGACATCAGTAATTCCGTCATTTAGGAGGCTGAGGCAGCAGCATTGCCAAGAGTTTGAGCCTGGTCAGCTACCTTCGGATGCCCTGTCTCAACACAAATAAATAACAAGTAAAGCCACTTTTGATGCAATTGCAGCCAACACTAGTATGTTATATTGGATTTGCAATAGTCACACCTTAAAATCTTTCTGAAATGTTTGAATTTCTGGGAAACTCTCTCTCTCTCTCTCTCTCTCTATATATATATATATATATATATATATGTATGTATATATGTATATATATGTATGTATATGTATATATATATGTATATGTATGTGTACACACACACACACACACACACACACACACACACACACACACACACATATATTTTAAAGCAGAGTTTCGTGTAGTCCAGGCTGGCCTCAAACTCATTAAGTATCAGAAAGCTACCTTTAACTCCTGATCTTCCTGCCTCCACCTTTCAAAGAGTGGAATTTCAGGTATGTGCCACCATATTTAGATAAAGTCATTCTTAAAAATCAAACATTCCGGAGACCCTGGCAATAAAAGTAGCTACCACAGTTAGTTAATCTTTCATTCTATTGGGCATGATAAATTTAATTCAGTAGTTATATACATCTCGATTGGCTTTGAAAATTATAATTTTATAAACTCAAATTCCAGTTGCTTTTGGGATACTATCTTACAAGGACTCCAATGTACAGTATGGCTCGTTAAGGAAGGGAATGGCTCAGTTGCCTTTAGCCTATTGGCTATGGGCGAGATAGGACCTCTGTGGGTCTTTTCTGTATAGAACACACAGATTGCAAGCCCAGTGCCACTTCAAGATCTTTGGCAGCAATTAACTATGCAGCTCACACATGATTGAGCCTGTATGATAATGAATATTCAAAGACGGGTAATGCCTGGGGGACACTCACCAACCTAAGACAGAACGCCTATGTGGCCTGGGCAGGCGTCTCCATGATGGGTAAGGTGACCTGCTGATGTCCCACACAACCCAAGTCAGAAGCTCATTTTTTAATAAAAGGGGGACCTGTAGGTCCCTGGCCCCTGTTTTGGGTAACTGTTGCCTTGCTTGTGGACCTTGACCTTGATATCCTCCCTGTGCTAATTCCCTGCCAGGTTCCACCATCCTGCATGCTTAAGGGAAGTTCCTTGTCTGTGTATCCTGAATAATGGGCATTAACAGCTCAGATGCAAGATTGTAAAACATCAGTAGCGAACTTCTGCCCTCCGGGGTCCTCCCATTCTGCTGTAAGCCTGTATTTAAAACCTCCTACCCACTTCAAGAAATGACATTTGACATTTAAAATTATATATATATATATATATATATATATATATATATATATACATATATATATACATATATATATTATATTTAAAATTATATATATATATGAATGAATACTACAAATGTAATCTATGAATACCACAAATGTGATTAATATCATGAGTGTAAGTAATGAATATCATGAGTGTAATTTAAAAAATAAAAAATAAAAAAGAGAGAAAAAAACAACAACAAAAAAAAATCAAACATTCCAGTACAATCCAATCCAAATATATACTAACTTGACTCTTAGATGCTGAGGGATGATATTAGAAAGATATTAAAAGTCCTGTTTCTGTTATATTTCTACAAAGACAATAAACCTCATCCATACATTTAAAATATCACAATTTATAAAACACAAGAATCTCAAATCTAAGACAAACAATTTCAGGCTGCAGACATTGGCCTGGCATGGTGTGACAGTGTGAGTTAGTGAAATTTGTACATGTGTGTTCCAGGTACAAGGCTGCCATGAGATCGTATGAGCCAATGCTGGTGAGTACCTCCAGATACATATCACTGGTCTTCATGAGTTTTGTTTTGGATTAATTTTAGGCAGTTGCAAGTTCAGAAACTTTTTACTGTTGCCAAATTTATGTGACCCATACCTTCAGTTATATGGGACTGAGACCCACAGTTCAAGTTGTGTGCAGAGAAATGTGACAAGCTCTTAACCAGGGCGTGGTGTGGTGGAAGCCGTGTCTGAGGTAGCAGGAAAAGCTACTCAGAAGCCAGTGCAGTGAAACAAAGTGACACTCCACCAGCCAGAAGATGAAGTCAAAATCAAATGGAAGGAAAAGAGTTAAGGAAGATTCTAAGGAGAAGTCCACCTTGGTGACCAAATGGATTTAGAGATTTAGGGAGTAGGAACTGAAGAGAAGTCCAAGGATTCTAATCTGCCATACTCTGGGTGCAGCAGAAAAATGGAAATATGTGTGATCAGTTAAAAAAATTATAATTCAGAGGGTGGCCTCACCCAAATCCTGCCATCTGGTTTGTCTGTAATTTCTCCTGTCCAACAAGGAGGGCGTAGACAAGGATTGTAACATAAACTGTAGGGGAGGGACAATCCCGAAGGTAAGACAGCCCTGAGGAAGCTTCCCCACTCACCTATGTTAAAGGAAGTGAAACATTGGGTCAGTAAAGTCCCAGAGAAATGAAATCTGAGTACATGAGAACTCCTAAAGGCAGTCACAAGCCACCCAGAAACTTCTCTCTTTTCAGTCTGATGACTATACTAGGTAAGTCCTAGAGGGTTAAGACAGTTTTGTGTATACAGCACTGCTTGCAAGTATGGCACAGGGTGGTAACATGATTTCTGTAACAGGAATAACATCTGAGGTTTCTGAAACATGAGATCCAGTCATTTTATTTTTGAGAATTGGTAGTAATAAAGTCAAATGATGTCTCTGATATCTGTTGATAGAAATAACTCCACAACATTTACTCACGAGTCTTTCCCGCTCTCCACTCCCTGCACAGAGTCTTGGTACATAACTAGCCTTGAACTGTGGCCCAAGCTGACCTTGAACTCGTGGTGCAGCATGTGCCACTATGCCTGAATACCTCTCTGTTCAGTCCAGCTCTTACAAGTGAGGACACATGCCATGCCTTAGGTGCTTTGTCATTATCTACTCTGTTGGTTGCAGAACGGAAGCTGTAAGTCTCAGGTACCAGCCGATGAAGTTATTGGCTTTTGGGTTGGTAGAAGCTAGGGGTCTGCTAAAGATGCATTTTAAAGTTTTTGACAGTTGCAAGGATATTAGGTTGGACACAGGTGTGGGAAATGAATTAATGTATCTTTTTAAGAAGACTAAAATAGCCCAAGATAATTTGGCCATTTTTTGGTAACATTCTAACTGGACATTGTTACTAAATTCAGTCTTTGCATGGTAGAATTTTTTTGTTTTGTTTTGTTTTTGTTTTTCAAGACAGAGTTTCTCTGTGTAGTTTTGGTGCCTGTCCTGGAACTCACTCTGTAGCCCAGGCTGGACTCGAACTCACAGAGATTCGCCTAGTTCTGCCTCCCAAGTGCTGGGATTAAAGGCGTGCGCCACCGCCGCCTGGGCCTTCAGGGTAGAATTTTTAACACAAGTGTAACTTTTCTTTTTCTATGGGACCTCCAGTTTACAGGGAAAAGAAGGTTTATAATTTCTGAGAGCACAGAAAGCTGATGCGTTAGCAGAGCGGGTTTGGAAGCATCGAGGAAGGGTTTCTGGGCATATACATATGTGTCTCATTAGAGGGATGGCTGTTTCTTCCATCTTCTTAACATGGTTCAGGGTGTCATGTTTTTTTAAGGGTTCATTTGTGCTTTGTATTGTAGATGTAACCAACCGTCTTATTAAATAAGAAACACAGAAACAATGTAAAAGAGAAAGCCCAGAGGTCAGAGCTCAGAGCTAAAATCTCACCCTTCCTCCTGCAGTGTCCCAGCTTCCCGAAAGAGAGAGCTATTTCCTGTCTGTAAGTCGCTTTTCCAGTCATTCTGCCTTCTAATTGGTTGTAAACCCAAACACGTGACTGCCTCATCACTGTCTGAATGTACAGCCCCCTAGGTCTTAAAGGCATATGTCTCCAATGCTGACTGTATCCCTGAACACACAGAGATCTATGGGATTAAAGGCGTGTGCCACCACCGCCACACTCTGTCTATGGCTCTAATAGCTCTGACCCCCGGGCAACTTTATTTATTAACATACAATCAAAATCACATTTCAGTACAATTAGAATACCACCACATTGTATATGTGTGTACCTGATTGTATGTCTGTGCATCACATGCATGCAGGTGACTTCGGAGACCGGAAGAGGGTATTAGGTCCCCTAGAACTGGAGCTGCTGGTGGTTGTGTGGGTGCTGGAACCAAACCTGGGTCCTCTGAAGAGCAGTAAGCACTCTTAACTGTTAAGCCATCTCTCAGGCCTCAGTGTCATGTCTCTTGGAGTTTCTAGAACAGGTAACTTAAAAAATCATGAATGTAGTGTGTACTTTTTATTTTTTCCACATGGTATTTTATGTTTTACACTTGCTGCTGTACTACAGAGAGTTTATACTGAGCTCTAAAAGGGAAGTACTCTAAAAGAGAGTGGCTGTTCTAGGAGACAGAGAATATTCTGCGGCTGGAATGTCCTCTCAGATCAAAGGTTTTGAATGACCATGGAGTGAGAAGATTGGAAGAATGGAAAATCATGAACTGGAGGTTGAGCTTTCTAAATTGTTGGCTAAAAATGAAAGACTTGTATTTAGATATCTAATATGACTGAAATTGAAGACAAGTATAATTTTCACCTAACAATAAAAATCTATTTTTTTCATATTCCAGATAGTATTTTCATTTTCACAGTAAACATACTTATTTATTAGAGCCAATGTTTCATTGTATTTCAGACTGGCCTCAAAGTCTTAATCCTCCTGCCTCCTCCTACCTGCCCTCCCAAGCACTGGGAATACTCATGTGTAGCACCGTGCTTACATAGACCTTTAGTGTTATTTAGTGCTTGCTTGAAGTAATAGTGTAATTGATAAGTATACCTTTATATCCCTAGATTTACTTAATGAAATGAATACATTTTTATCTTAGTCACATTAATTTTGTAAGTGGTCTGGGATTATGAACATATAAGTGAAAATCAAACAATAATTGTGTGTTGAATCAGTCCATGATTAAGTACGCACTACACACCGAACATTGTGTAAGCATGAAGAGAAATCATGTCCCAGCATTAGGTGTCTTACTTTCTAGTGGGATTATGAATATGTCATTCCCACTAAGATGGTTAGTCCTGGAATGGACACAAGGCAGTGGAGCAGAGTGTGTTTTATTTAGCACAGAGTTTCTTCACTCTGTCACACAGCATATGACACTTTGTCATGTAGGTCTCGTTTGTGCTTAGTCTCTCTAAGTTCGTCATGAACACAGTTTCTAGAGGCTGTGGCTCCAGATCATCGAGCTGCTGCTTGCAATACACACCATTGCATTTCTTCTAGTACGCTCACGTCCCATCTATCTCGTGAGTGCCCTTTAATACCAGAGCTCTCAAACACTTCTGTAGCCATAGAATGCTCCACATGGTTCACTCATGCTGGAGAAAATGGGCGGTACTGACGGCGTATAACTCCATTTTTTCCAGGATCCGCCTCTAGTGAAGACACAGTTGATCCCCGAGGGGAAGCTCACCTTTTCAGCCTTGTTGGGTGTGGACTGGGGGAGTAAGACTGGAACCAGCACAGCTAGGAGGGGAGGGCTGTAATGGTAGCGGCGGGAAGAGACCAGAAACTTCTGGGTTTCTTTGAGAAATTTATTGACTGTGGTGCTATTTGGTGATCTAGGATTCCGGGAGAGGAGGAACCCGGCCTTTTTATCGGAATAAGTCCAGACATTGGAAGACGCTTGTCTACCCATCCATTCTCTGCCTCCTTTCTAACAGACCTAGCTTTTGTTTGGGTAGTTCATCCCACTGCAGTTACCATATGCTAGGCCTATTGTTGATCTGGAGGCTGGGTGGTTTAGGAATGGACAGAAAGTAAATTCTAATGAATGTAACATGAAGAGACTTTTAAAATGTAGTTGTTTTATTCATTCATTGAGAATTTTGTTCATGCAGACCATGTCTTTTGATCATATTGACCTCTCACTCCTTCCAGATCATTCCCCAACCCCACCCAACCTCATGACTTAAAAAATCACCAGGTTCACTTTGTGCTGCCCAAATGCTCACGGCTGTGAGGCCATCTACTGGCGTATGGAATGTGGTCAAACTACCAAGGGCCACACTTTTAGAGAAAATGGATTCCTCCTCCCCCAGAAGCTCTCAGCTCTCAGTAGCTCCTCAGCTAGGGGTGGGGGGCTCATGAGGCTCCTCCCAAAAAATGGACTGTTAACTGAATTGGTTTTGTGCAGGTCTTATAGGCAAGCCCAGCTGCTGAGTTCATGAGTATAGTGACCCTCCATGTCCAGAAGACACTGTTTTGCTCCAGCCCTTCTTGATCTTTGGTCCATACAGTATTTCTGTCCCCTCTTCCAAGACCATCCCTGAGCATCTGCGAAAAGGGTGTGATATAGATGTCCTGTCTGCAACCCAGCACCATGAGGGTAAATTTGACATGGAACTCTGGAATAGGGTTTTTTTTTCATGGTTTAAATGTATTCCCCCCAATTCATGTGCTGAAAACCTAATCTCCAATGTGACAATACTAAGACTTGACTGGATCTAGAGTCACCTAAGAGGCCAACCTCTGAGCATGTCTGTGAGGGAGTTTCTATAATAGATCGGGCTAATTGGGATAAGAGGATGTACCCTGATTTGAGATGAGAAGACAGACCCTGAGTAGCTCCATTCTATGGGCTGGGATCCCAGATTGAATAAAACCACAAAGTGAAAGCAAGCAGAGCAGCAGCCTTTGTCTGGCTCTGCTTCCTGACTCCAGATGCTGTGACCAGCTGCCCTGATACACTCACTGCCATGACAGACCTTAACCCCCACCTACTGGCCGAGGTAGGCCTTCCAGTCCTTCAGTTGCTTTTTCCAGTTATTCTGTACACAATGAAAACAATGCAGGTTGAGGTCTTCAAAGGTGATTATGCCATGAGGTAAAGCTCTCAGGGATGGGTTGGAGCCCTTTGGGAAGGGCTGGAGTGCTAAGGGGTTTGTTCTTTTGGGCTCTTGCCATTCTGCCTTCTGCCCGTAATGATGCAGCAACATGGTCCTCCACAGAGGCCAGTCTCCAGCACTGGGAGAAAACAATGTCTTTTTTTTTTTTTTTTTTTTTTTTAATTTCCTATCCTCAGACATTATGTTATTATAGCATAGACTAAGAGGTTAGTTTTTTTCTCATAAAAAATGACACCAAGTAGTTCGTTGGACGTTACTGTATCTGGTATGACAGACTGTAAAAGCCATCTTAAGATCACTAGCTAAATATAAAACCAACATGCTTGAGACTTCAGAGCAGAAAAAAATCTGGGAAGAATCTGTTTTTTTAAATAATTTTTATTTCATGTGCATTCATGTTTTTCCTGAATGTATGTCTGCATGAAGGTCTCAAATCCCTTTAAAACTGGAGTTACATGCAATTATGCCATGCCATGTGTGTGCTGGGAATTGAACCCGGGTCCTCTGGAAGAGCAGCCAGTGCTCTTAACTGTTGAACCATCTCTCCAGCCCTGAATCTGAGGGTTTTTACATTTAAATTTAATTTATTATTTCACATGCATGTATGTGTCATGGCATGTGTGGAGGTCATATAACAACCATTGGGCTGGATCTCCAGTGGTCTAGCTAATAGCCTAGAGCAGGCAATTTGCTGAGACCTGACTCCCAGGACATGGTCTCCTCTAAAACATATATTTCCTTAAACTGGACATTAAATTCTTGCTTTCTTTTTTAATCTTTTTTCCCCTGAGACAAGGCTTCTTTGTGTATCCCAGGCTGGCCTCAAACTCAGAGATCTGCCTACCTCTGTCTCCTGAGTGCTGGGATTCAAGATGTGAGCTATTATGGCCCCACTTTCTATCATTTTTTTTTTTTAAAGACAGAATCTCAGCACATGCTGGTTCAAACTTGTTATGCACTGAGGCTGGCCTGAACTCCTGATCCTCATGTCTCCATATCCCAAGGCTGGGATTGTAGTGTGTCCCATCCACCACACATGACAAACTCTGTCTCTATTAAGACAGACCCAAGTGGTGTCTAACACCTGTAGTTCCACACTTGAGAGGCTGAAGCAGGGGAATAGCTACAGTTCAAGGCCATTCTTGGCCACACAGTATTCCAGGCCAGTCTGGGCTACAGAGTGAGACCCAGTGTCAACAAAATAAAACAAAGCAAAGCCAAACACTACAATGCCAACGAAAGGGACAGAATTTAAATTTCACTTCCTGTATTACATTAGCAGTTAGTATACTCCTGCTGTTGCCCAAGACTGCTGGCAGATTTGAATATAGAACATAGTTCCTACGTCATAATGGAAGTTTACAACTTTGACCAGGCCTTTTGACAGAGCACAGGAAATGAAAGTCAACCAAACAGGAAGTAGACAGAGCAGCACAGAACAGCAGGGAACATTTAGGTCTCGGATAAAAACTGTTTATAGAACACATAACAAAGTTCTCAAAGCTTAAATCTTAAATTTTTGAACATTTAAAGGGGATCATGGGAGTGGGGAAAATAAGGAGGTACAGGGAGGAGAAAGATTGTCTTTTTTTTTGGTTTTTCGAGACAGGGTTTCTCTGTGTAGTTTTGCGCCTGTCCTAGAACTCACTCTGTAGCCCAGGCTGGCCTCAAACTCACAGAGATTCGCAGGGCAGTGAGTAGCTTCGCTATTAACAAAGTCTCGGCTAAGAGTCTCAAAAACTGTCTGTGAGGGGAATGAGGCCTGGCCCAAGGTTACATACATTCATGCCTTAAGCCCGGTTCATTACAGCTAATGTTAACTGCACTGCAAGTCTTGCTTCCTAGCTGGGGAAATTCTTCAGCCACACTCCAGGATGAGGGCCTCCTTTTCCTTCCCGCATTACTATAACTTTACTATCTCTCTTTTCTGCTTCATCTGGACGCTGCCTTAGAGCCTTGAGCCTGTGTGAGAAACACTACTATCCTGTTTCAGCTGCGCTGTGAGGAAGCACAACTAACCCGTGTAGAAAAGCCATGCGGAAAGTTGCCCGTGTGGAGAGGGAGAGATGCTCAGCCATGGCAACCACGTTCCACTGCTTCTTTTCCTTGGACTGCCATGTCTGACTGCATGACAAACCCTGCTATGGTTGGATGTGAAGTGTCCCCCACAAAGCCCATGTGCTGGGACCTTGACCCATGGCTGGTGGTGCTGTTTTCGGTTATGGAACCTTTGGGTGCTGGGACCTATATGGAAGAGGTGGTCTGGGGAGGGCAGAGCTTGAGAATCATAGCTTGGTCTTGCTTCTCTCCTTTCTGCTCCTGTTACTTTGCAAAGTGAGGAAGTAACAAGAAACAGACTTGAGCTGCGCTAACTACTGAGCTTCACTGCCATGGTGGACAACATGCCTTTACACCATGGGCCAAAATAAATTCTCATTCCAACAAGAAAAGCAATTTATACAGATCCTAAGCCAAAACGAGACACTGGAGCTCTTCCTGAATTCTTGACTCATTAAAGTCATAAAATGGCACATGATGGTTATGTTACTTTTTTCCACCCAGAGCTGAGGACCGAACCCAGAGCCTTGCACTTGCTAGGCAAGCACTCTACCACTGAGCTAACCTCCATGGTTATTGTTGCTTTAAGCCAATGAGTTTTAGGGTAGTTAGTTGCGCAGCAATAGAGAACTAGAACAATAGAAGAGATGATTGAAATCCTCTAGTTCTTTAGCAAGCAGAGAAAGAAGCCAAGGGCTCATTAGAACTCATTATAACTAATTACTATAACAAGCAAGGCGATCTGGTAGTTTCCAGTCAGAGGCCCTGTTTCAATAATGAAAGCAAATAATTAATTGATGGGGTCAAGCAGCACCAAAGAATGTTCTGGAAAAATGATAAGATGAATGTTTAAATAGTATGCCGTATTTCTCAAGGGGGCATTGCATAGGTAATTCTTTCTGTTCCTTCATCTGCCCATTTCATATTATCAGCAAAGTGTGTTGGATATTTTAGGTGATTCTTGACATGTCACAGCTCAGCAAGTCAAAAGCCACAAACTGGGAAGTTGAGGACCCCTGTGAACTGGGTACCAGCTTAATGGTTTTAGAACAGTCAAAAGAAACTACCAATAGGGCATCTCTGTGAACTAAATTTCAAGATGGGTAGGATGGATGTAGAGAAGTCAACACATTATAAGGCTTAAACTCCTGGATTAATTTTCTTGTTCTTGTTTTAAAATATTGAAAGAACATTAAGGAAAATTAAGAGGCTGCTGAGATAGCCCAGTGGTTAAAGGTACCTGATACCAACCCTGGTGATCTGGGTTCTATCCTGGGTTCCATGGGGTGGAGGGAGAGCTGAGACCCACAACTGTCCTCTGATCTCCTCACCACACTGTGCTGTATGTGCCCCCCCCAAGCACATGCACACCCCCCACAACAAACAAATGTAATGGGAGTAAAGGGAGGAAATTAAGACCACCCTGAGCATGTGCAGATAAATGACATGGAAAATGCTCCTATGTCTGGAGTAGCAAATTAATTAAGACAAAAAGTAGATGAGCAGTTGTTTAGGGACTGGGGTACATAGGAATTGACTACTAGTGAATATAATGAGTATGGCATTCCTTTATAGGGTGCTGAGAATACTCTAAAATTGACTGTGATGAAGGTTGCCAAACTAGATGAACAGTTTGAGCATGCCAAATCCAAAAGTCTAAAATCCAAAATAGTCCAAAATCAGTCTTCCTATGTGGCATGGCCATCACGATCACGAAGCAGAACTGCAATAGAGTTCTAGAAACTATAGTCAAGACAACCAAATGAGCAGAACGTAGCTGATAGCTAACCTATGGCAACAGCGATGTGTCGTTAACATTCCCTTCTGGAAGGACAGTTGTAAGATCCTTACATGAGATTTCAGTCACTGCCTCCTGCCTCAGTTGCACATGGTCTTGGTGGAAAGTAGGGAGTATTAGGGTCCATAGACAGGAGATGTGTGACTGAGCAGGGGTGGAACTCTAGTGTGCATTTGCTTATGAGTTAACCATGTTGGGGTGGAGCTTCCTGGTTGTCCAGCCTTTGAGTCACCTGTACTTCTCTAAGTATCTCCAATAAGTCCATTGACTAACAAGCTAGACTTGGACAAAGTCTCCTTCTTCATCTGCCGATGTTCTCTGTTTGGTGTTGCTGGGTTGCTAGGGCCACAGCTTGGGTCCTGGCAGAGCCCCTTACAAGCTAAGCTCGGCCACTTGTCTTCAATAGACCAAATAAATAAACAAATAATGAAAATCAAAAACCTTTTGTTCAGTGTGGCCATGTTGGGAAAAAGAACCAATAGGGTCCTGACCAAGCCCTCCTCCTAACAGTCATGTTTGGGGTCCTATGTTAGGTTTGAGGTGTTCAGGACTAAGCCATCCTAGTCAAGGTGTCCTGCTGCCCACTATCATTTTCCAGGCTGTGGCCTCTCTTACGTGGTGGGCTGACATGCCAGAACTGTGTGCAGTCTCTTTCTAGGAGACGGGCTCCCTCCCCATCTACCAGGCACCAACTTCAGCCTTTTTCTCCTCCCAGCTTGAGACTCTTAGGGAAATTCCAACTTCTTGGTTACCATTTCAATAGTCTGATGGCCAAAGAGAGGAGCACAAATGAGTGTCTCTTTAGAATATCTTCATTCCTGTCAATATGGTTCCAGGGTGAAAAGTCATACAACTGACAAGTGAAAAACTCCACCCCTAACCTCATGTGATGGGTCACAGTCAAAACACAGGCCCAGTAAAACCATTGGATAAAATCACCTTCTGTTCAGACTATGTGTGTAAGCTATAAACGAAACACCAGTGAATTTTATGTTTAGACCTGAGTCTCATCCCCATCTCATTACCAAACCCAGAATATTTCAAATCCCAGACACTTCTGACCCCAACCATATTAGATAAAAAATACTCAGTGGTCTTAAAAAACATTGAAGGAGGCTGGACATGTTGGTACTTATCCATAATCTGTGCTCTAGAATGGTAAGACAGGAGATCAGAGTCATCTTTGGCTACATAATGAGGCCAGGCTGGGTTATATAATCTTCTGCTTAAAAAAAATCAAATAAAAATATTTCACTGTGCACTTTAAGTTGTCAAATTCTACAGAGTATGAATACTGTAACATGACCCTGTCCTGAAGCCCTAGCCAGAAAAAACACATTATAGGCCCTGTCTCTTCTTTTGACTATCAGATTGTAATATTTCGTCTCTTGCAAAATTAGTGTGCTGAACAGGAATGCAGGAGTGAGAGCTAAAGCTGACCCCCAAAGAAAAGGTGCTATGGCTTCCATCAGACTAACGGACAGAGAGCTCCACCAGGCCTCTGAATGGGCAGAAGAAGTCATACACCCCACAAAACCCAGTCTTTTCTTTCAGAATGTGGGGTCTTTAATGCCTCATTTTCCTCAGTGGGGATTGAAATAAAAACTGCTCCTAGGGGCTTAGAGGTTAAGGGCATGTTCTGCTCTTGTGGGGGCGGGGGATGGTGAGGGGGGTACCTGAGTCTGGTTCCCAGTGCTCATACTGTGCAGCTCACCATGTAAGTCCCTCAAGGCATGGAGTGGCCAGGCCCCTCCCCTGAGGACCTCCAACTACCAGCTATTACCCACAGAACACTCTACCTGTCCTAATGGCTGGACCCAGCCCCTGCCCTAAGGAGTAAAAAGCCCAGAGCTCAGACTTGAAATCCCACCAATCCCCGGGCTCTCCCCAAGCTCTGGACTTGAAATCCTACCAGTCTTCACCCTGGAAGTCTCCACCCTTGAAAGCTCTGTTCCCCAGACCCTGCAAGAAATCCTATATAAGCCCTGTCTTCTGTTCAGCTCTCGGCTGCTTCTCACCCGAGCAGAGGCAGCCACCCTCCTGAGTTCTTTCCTCCCAGTGAATCTCTTGTGTGAGGTTTCTGTGCAGTGTGACTTTGTGGGATTCCTTGACTCTCAACTGCCAGGATACCTTTCCCCTCAGAGCTGTAAGACTTATTTTGGTTTTGTGACTTGGATAGGCTTTCCTGGTGCCTGTGTTGCCCCTCGGGGTCTAAGCTGCACGGGGACCCTATCCTCATCTCCAGTCCACCACAACAGGCACCCCATCTACCAGCAGCGATTAGGTAAGTTTCCTGTGTGGTCAGTGTAAACATTTCCCTGACTCCGAGGAAGGGACCATTGAGTGTCTGGCACCCCTTTGGTACTCTTGGAGGCGGAGGTACCCCTAGCCACAGTCTTTAAGACCCTCTTCACCTGACCCCACCCCACCCTTGGAGCTGCAATCCTGCAGTTCCCTTAGGCACACCCAGGCTGTTGTACCCCTTCCTGCCCCTTTTCCTGCCATCCTTTGGAGCTGCCTGTGATCCACAGCTCCTCTAGGCCCTCCTGGCTTTTGTGACTCCGTTCTCAAACCCTTTCCTGTGGATGACACACCTCCCCCACTAGTTCATTTTCATCCTCACCCTCTGGCCTCCACAAAAGCCCTGTTACCAGCTGCAGAGTCTCTTCTCGAGCTTAGTCAGGCTAAGCCCCTGACTTCTGTTGAGCGTGGCGATGACTCACTAGATGGCTTGTGTCTTCCTCTGGTCCTTCCTTGTTGTGGGACATTTGTGCACTGTGTGAAGGTATACTGCTGGGACGGGTGTAATAAAAAGCTGAGCAGCCAATAGCTAGGCAGGAGGATAGGCAGGACTTCCGGGCAGAGAGAGAAAGAGGAGGAGGAGGAGGAGGAGGAGGAGGAGGAGGAGGAAGAGGAGATAATTGAGGCATAGAGATGTCAACGATTCATGAGGGAGTCCGACATACAGAATGAAGGTAAAAAGGTCACATGGTAAAACGTAGATTAACAAAAGCAGGTTAATTTAATTTATAAGAGCTAGTGGGACAAGCCTAAGCTAAAGCTGAGCTTTCATAATTAATAAACAGTCTTGGATGCCTTTAGAAAACCTCCAGTCTCTACACCTGTCACCTGACCTGAAGGGTCCTAAATATATTCACTTTGCAATCAAATTTGGCCTCTATACCCCTTAGATAATCAATCCAAAGGGCCACCTAATGGCACCCTAGATCCTATTGTTATTCAGGACCTTTACAAATACTGTGAGCTATCAGGGAAATGGAAAGAGAGTCCCCATTCCCTATTTCTCTTTTCTCTACTCCAAACCTTTTTTGTTTTTGCCTAGTCTCCCCCCCCCCACATACTGTATAAATGTCCTGTTTTTTTTTTTTTTTTTTAATTATCATTGATGGATCTGTAAGTTTGTTGCAAAGTGGAAGCGGGGAGGGGAAGGAAGGAGGGGATAAAGCGAAGGAGAAGACCAGCTGTGTGTGCACACCCACCGCGTACATCCCTTGCTCACTGGAGCATCTCTCGGCTTCCTCCTGCGGTGTCCACTGTCCATAGCCAGGGCTCCAAGTTTTCCTGTCTCTAAGCCATCTTTGTTCTCAGCTCACTGGATTCAGTGTCTTTTCAGTATCTTTTAGGGATGAGCAGCATTGGACCATTGTTTTATGTTGTCCCAGTTCAATTAAAAGTTGGCTCTGGGCTCCTGTTGCAAATCACCCTCTGGAGCGATGGAAGGATCTTTCTACTGGCACTTGGAGGAGACCCGATCTGGTGTTGGTGTGGACGCAGGGGTTCTGTTTATGTCTTTCCTCAGGACAATGAGGTTCCTCTTTGGATTCCTGAGCACTATGTACACCCTGTGGCTGCTGCTGAAGCCCAACATGGCAGAGACCTATTGGGCCTTCATGAAAAACTCTCTGATGCCAATGGTGACTGAGAGCCCGATATGGCCAGCCTTGGCAAGCATTAATGTAAGCCTAGGAACTGTAGCCATGCTTTTGGATTCTCCAGAAGGTAATGCTGGTAACTGCTTTTTCAAGTATGTTTGAGAACATGTCACCCAGGCACCTTGGAGATTAAGGATAACCCTGAAGGTCACTGACCTCCATTTGTTAACAGTTGCATGCCAGCTAAGCCTTTTCATTTTCAAAATCCTCTTCAAGCTGGTGTGGTACCTACTTTTCAGGAGTGGCTCTGTGCAACATTTATTGGCCTCCTGAAATTCATTTAGCCTCCTTTGAAGATACCTTAAAATTTATGAGCCTGAATGTAGCTGTTATAAGACCATTAGTTATGCTCCTTGTGTGCTGTCTGTTTTTTCTTTATGGTTCTTAGTTGTTCTTTTGCAGAGCTGCCAGCTTAAGTCATGCTGGGATCAAGAAAAATGGGCCTTGGCAGTTTGTGTTCCTGGAGTTGTATCCATGCCAGTGGATGCCCACACACTCCAGAAGAGAATTTGACATTGCTGCTGCCACTGTTGCTGTTATAGCAGAGGCGGCCACTGCTGCTACTGTTTCTGGGATTACCATTTCATAATTGCTTACTACAGCTAGCACAGTGGAGACCCTAGCAGCAAAAGTAACTACCACAGTTAATTAATCTTTCGTTCTATTGGGTATGACAAATTTAATTCAATAGTTATATGCATTTCGATTGGCTTTGAAAATTATAATTTTATAAACTCAAGTTCCATTTGCTTTTGGGATACCATCTTACAAGGACTCCAATTTGCAGTAAGGCTCTTTAAGGAAGGGAATGGCTCAGTTGCCTTTAGCCTACTGGATATGGGTGAGATAGAATCTCTGTTGGTCTTTTCTGTGTCGAACACACAGATTGCAAGCCCAGTGCCACTTTGAGATCTTTGGCAGCAATTAACTCTGCAGCTCACACACGATTGAGCCTGTAAGATAATAAGTATTCAAAGACGGGTAATACCCAGGGAAGCGCTCACCAACCTAAGACAGAGTGCCTGTGTGGCCTGGACAGTCATCTCCATGACGGGTAAGATGACCTGCTGATGTCCCACACAACCCAAGTCAGTAGCTCATTTATTAGTAAAAGGGAGACCTGTAGGGCCCTAGCCCCTGTTTTGGGTAACTGTTGCCTTGCTTGCTGACCTTGACCTTGATATCCTCCCTATGCTAATTCCCTCCCAGGTTTCTCCCTCCTGAATGCTTAAGGGAAGTTCCTTGTCTGTGTATCCTGTATAATGGGGGTTAACAGCTTAGATGCAAGATTGTAAAACATTGGTAGCGAACTTCTGCCCTCTGGGGTTCTCCCATTGTGCTGTAAGCCTGTATTTAAGACCTCCTCCCTCCTTCAATAAATGACATTCAGGATTAAAAATAATAATAATAAAAGAAAAGAAAAAAAAGTTGGTTCTGGAGTTGGGTTACGGCTCCCTCTCCTCTAGACCCAAGCATATATGTTTAAAAGTTTCCTCCAAAATCTCTGTCCCATATCAGGTGAGCCACCTGACTATGTGACAGAGGAAGGAGAGCAAAATAAAATAAAGGAACAGACCTTTCCCAACGAGGACTATTACTCCTCATCTTATCTCTTTGATTTTGGTTTAATTCTCTGAAACTTTTGCTAAGGTATAAATCTTACCTCAAGATTTGTAAGTGTATTGAATATGATTAAAAACCTGTGAAATCTGTAACAAGGGGGTTAACCTAAAACTTGAAACTCTGGGGTTGATGGTTAAAAATCTATACATAGTTACAGGAAACATGTGCATGGCTGCCGTCTTAGCTGCCATCCCCCCACCAGGATGGGCAGCCACGTGGCGGACAACCATCTTTGCTAGGGTTGGAAGAGATGGAATTTTGCCATGTGACTTCACTCCCATCTTCATTAAAAGTGACCAAATGGCATAAGCCAACCAAGGAAAAACAAGTCCTAGCTACTAGCCCAAACTAGAGGATCCCTCCACTATTTTTGATCATACTAATGAGCCTCCCCCTTATTGGCCTCACCCCACAGTCCCTTCTCTCTCTGGCCTCTTCAGTCTCTCTTTCTCCCTCCTCAGCAATAGGCCATCCAAACAAATCCTCTCAGGTGCCACTTTCAGCTCACTGCCAGCCCTTCTGCTTCTTGGTCCACGGTCATGGGACAGACATGTCCCCTCTACCTCCCCCTGCACCATCTAAACTGGCCACAGTTCTCCCTTTGCAGGAGGTTGCTGGGATAGATGGCTTGGTCAGGGTACACACCCCTGTTGGGGAATATTAGTTGAAAATATGTTACTTTATTTATGCTGTGCAACATTTGTTTAATGATGCAAAGATGTGTTGGCAGGCAGAGAGAATAAATAGGAGGCGAAATCTGGGAAGAGAGATCGAGGATTGAGAAAAGGAGAGGATGCCAGGCACCAGTCACCTAACTACACAGCCAGACATGGAATAAGAAGGAAAGAAAAGCTATACAGAAACAAAGAAAGGTAAAAGCCCAGAGGCAAGGTAGGTGTCCTTATTTGGGAGCTGGTTAGCAGCCCCCCCCCCCCCGTCTCCCCCAAAATTCCAACTACAGGACCTAGAATAGAATTTCAATACCCCGGGGGCATCCTTGCTAGGAATCAATTTATAACATGACTCCTGGTCAGTCTCTGCAAGGCCATCCTTACAGTGGTAAATTATGAAAAAAATCCATGAGGTCATCCAGTTCAAACATGAAAACCCATCTCAAACCCTAACCATTTACAAGGGCCCTCTTAACAATATACCAGTCTGGATCCCGAGACCCCAGAATGAAAACAATTCCTTATGACCTACTTCTCCCAGAGTTTCCCTAATATTACAGCCAAACTTAAATGTCCAGAGAAAGGAACTCTGACTCTATATGTGGAAGTCTTAGCTATGGCCTTCAAGGTATACCATTAGAGAAATGAAAAAGCCTGAAAACAAAAATATCTGATGCTACCTCAGGCTTTCCAGCCAGTCCTAGCAGCTGTCCAGGCTCCTGGCCTCCCAAAGCCTGAGAATTTCCGGGTGCCCATTCAAATCCAGTCAGGAGGGTCACTGGGCCTCACCCTGTCCTAACCCCTGTAAACCACCTGGACTATATCCAAGATACTGTTAAGAAAGGCATTGGGGTGTTGACTGCCCGCATGTCCCTCGTGGAGCGGGGACATCAGGCCCAGATCACCCCAGCTGACCTCCTAGGTCAGTCCATGGATAACTGAGGGGGCCCGGGCTCCCTGGGCCTCACCACTGCTCTGACAGGGAGCCTCAGGTAGTCATCACAGTAGCACTGCAACCGTCTCCATCCTTCTGGACACCAAGGCCACTGTTTTGGTCCTGACAGAGTTTTGGGGACACACCACTCCTCCCATTCCTCTGTTGTCAGAGTAGGGGACAGAGCTACCAGCTATATTTTTAGGGATATTCCCCTTACCCACTCCTTCCTAGGAGGACCACCCTGCCTGGTCCCCTTGTTGGGAAGGGACCCCCTAGTAGGAACCTCTATTTCTCTTGCTCCCCCCATC
This sequence comes from Peromyscus leucopus, assembly GCF_004664715.2. Lineage (NCBI taxonomy): Eukaryota > Metazoa > Chordata > Mammalia > Rodentia > Cricetidae > Peromyscus > Peromyscus leucopus. The sequence continues at coordinate 11,279,605 of NC_051071.1, read as the reverse complement.
CGCTTGACCCCAGGTTCACCAGCCATCACCCACTCCTTCTCCTCCAAACCACACAATCTGACACATCTTCTCCCTCACTGGCTTCCCAGGTGAATTCCTGAGTACAGCGCACCCCAAACCCCTCTGCAGCCAGACACCCTTCCCCTCTCATTCAATTACAAAACCCTTTCATCCAGGGCAAAGGTGAGATGGAGCCCACCCACCCGATTCTGGTCGTTTGCAAAGTTTTGTCTTTCTGTTGTCTGTTTTCTGGTATATCCATAAGTTTTGTTGTGAACAAGATGGAAATCAGTCAGGCTCAGTTGACTGTATGAATGAATGATGGTGGCCACTGCGTGTTTAGTTTCTGACTGGCCTTCTTTGAGTGTGTGAGCTTTCTGTGGTTTGTGTTCATTGGTTTTGTTTTTTCTTCACTGTCTCTGCCTGTTGCTGGCCACCAGCCACCACTGCTGCACTGTTTGCTATGGACGCTTTGATGGCCAGACCAGAATTGATCTCTGGGCTTTCTGTCCACTGGATTCAGTTTATGAAAGATAGGATTTAAAGACAATGCTTGTTTAACAAGGTGTTAAAGCTATACCTCCATGAATTCATATAGAAGAATGTAATTCTGGCTTCAGTCAAACTTCTTATACATGAATCCAATAAGTTAACCCTGGGGTCACCTATTACTGTCTTCTCTCCTGAACACTTGTCCCTCCTTCTAACATACAAAGGTCCCCAAACACTACTCCCTTCCCAAGTTCTCTCTCTTCAGGTAGCATTGGTAGAGGATGCCATACTTACTTTTCAGCCATGCTCATGTTTCAACATTTCAAACTGACTCAAGTTGCTGATTTGATATCTAAATTTGCTCTTTCCTCCTCTTCCTACGTACACCTGCCCAGGGTAGCTCTCTATGACCAAAAGGACGATTAATGTAAAAAGTAGCCAGAAACTTAGAGCTTACCCACGTTGGTCCTGCAAATGCCATGGAACAAATCTGGGCTGTCCTAATTTCTTATCAGCTACAGAAAAACACTGTCTGGCCACATTGGAGAATGTTGGCTGTGTGTCCCTCCCAGGTCGAATACAACCACCATTCGTGGCCTTATCCATCAGACCACTAGACTCTTACCATACCTCTTATTACCATCAGTTTTCACCTAAGTTCATCCAGGATCTCCAACAGGTGGCTCAGACCATCCTTACCCTCCAGGGCCAAATAGACTCACTGTCAGGGGCTAACATTTTGCTTATTGGATTTCAAAATTAGTGTTCCTTATCACAAAATTTATTGTAAATATTTAGGAAAAAAAAAGTCTTTAGCTCATAGGCCATACAAAAGTATAAATTGTGGCCTGGGTTTGGCCTGTGGGCAGTAGTGAAAGGATTTTGTGGTGAAAGAGTATCTTGATGATGGGGACCAATGAATGCTACAAAAACCACACCATGCAACAGACCTAATGCAAGAGATTTATCGGGAGAACACAGAATGGCTGCCTCTGAGTGGGGATGGAAACAGCGCCAGGCCAGGTCATGATGGTGGGATTTGTGGTGGGGGAGGGGGCTATGTAGCATAGGGAAAATACAGCAGTGGTGGTGAGGGTCCAAATCCTTGGAGGTGGGGTGGGGGTGGGAGCATCTGGAATGTGGGTGGTTCTTAGCTGACTAACACCCCACCCTTTTGCTTATTATAAGAGGTGAGGAAACAGGATGGCTGGTGGGATAGGAGTGAAGGTGTCGTACTCTTTAGACTGCTTTCTGTTGTTTGGGGACACCAGCACCTCTGGGGATCCAAGAAAGCTGGAATGGTGGCCAAGCCAGGAAGAGCAGGTTGTTTCACTCACTGTCCAGGCTCCACAGGACCATTGGGGGCTAGGGAAATTCAGGCCATATTGGAGTAGTTTGCAGTCTTTCATTGATGGGAAATCTGCTGAAACAGATATAAATTAGGGACAAAAGGTAAAGTTAAGGAGGTTAGGGGAAAGTTTTCATATTGGGTGTACACTTAAAACTTTCAAGCCCACAGTCCTAGTAGTTGGTGGAGAAAAGTCCCAAGGATCAGGGAAAGGGGGAGAGATCCCATCATCAGGAGGGCAGGTGGGGAACTTAGAAGTGCTTGTCTAGAGTCCACCTGACCTTCGAGAGGCGGATCCAGGTTGATTCTCTGAAGCTTACATGAATGCTTATATGAATTTTTTTGTTTACAAAAAGAGGTAAAAGTTTTAGCTGTGTTAACATTAACACTGTGTATAATCTGTACTGAAATCCACATGGTGGAACAGGCAGGCAGTAGATTCATGCCTTTGAGTCATAGTAAAAGCTTGGAAACCCCAAAATGATTATGGGTTAAAAGCATCTGTGAGTTTACCCTTTCAGAGTCTGGTAGCAAGGCAAACTGCTTGTCTTCCTCAGCTGGAGACCTAGTACTTTAGGAGAGTGAGGCCTGAGGCCTGATCTTTACACATGGCAGCAGCCTTGGGGAAGGAGTTGGAAAACTTGCTGCTGTTAAAGCTACAGTTAGTCAATATCATCAGAGATCTGAGAAGGATAAATTATAGCAGGAGGTATAATCCAAATGGCCTATGTATCAATTAAAATGACAGAGACAGGGTTTCTCCGTGCAGTTTTGGTGCCTGTCCTGGATCTCACTCTGTAGACCAGGCTGGCCTCAAACTCACAGAGATCTGCCTGAATCTGCCTCCTGAGTGCTGAAATTAAAGGTGTGCACAACCACCACCCAGTTTTAAGTCAGCTTTTGTTAATCTGAGTAGATCTTTATAACCTTAAAAAATTAATCATCATTCAAAAATCTATACAATCCAAAGTGTTTTGGAGACCTGCTGTTGTTTCCTTATTCCAAAAAGGAGATCCAGTGATGGGTAGAGAGCTCAGTAGGATTGAGCAGTTTTATAATTGTTGCTTTGTGTACCACGTGGTCATCTTAAGATGATGAAGTCACATGACATGTACTCTTTAACCTTAGTAAAGATGGCTGCCAACCATGCAGTTGCTATTTAAAATATCTACTTTTTTAGATCTATTTTTAAACACATGTTGAATCTAAGTTACGTATACAGTATATTCTAAACATGGGCTGAATCACATATATAATATGTTGTAGCAAATGAACATTACCTATGTATAGACTTTTTAATTGTAAGTCTTTAGTGATAAATTTAAAGTCAAATTTTGTTATAGATTTCATAGATTTTAAAACATACCCAGTGAACTCACAAATCTTGAGACAGAGCTTACAGCATGTCTTAGGAGATTTTTTTGAGAGCAGAGCACAGAGAAATCATAGCGATAAGACTTTCAAGAGTGGGGAGTTGGGGAAGTGTGCAGCAGGGCAAGTTTAGATGTGAGAGATTGGGGACCATTTGCCTGTGCACTGGCAGTTGTTATGATTTGTGAGAATTCGGAGATCCAGTGTGCCAGTTTTTGCCCATTGATCTGTACTGAGGCCAAGCTGTTTGTAGTTCAAGAAGGAGAGAGGGGGTCAAAAAATAGAACTCCACTGACAGGAATTTCTATAAGATCCAAGACATAGCTGAGAGCAGAAGCTGCAAGGCTGCAGGCCGGAGTGCAGAGATTGCTCAGGGGGACAGCAGGTAGGACTGAGGTTCTGGGGGGGGGGGTAAGGCAAGAGAAAGCTAGCTGAGCAGGGACAAGGGAACCGCTAAGTCTTTAGTAGAGATACCCAAATGGGTATAGCAGGCCAGAGCCAAGAGATGTAACACAAGTGCCCAGGCGGGAGGTGCAGAAGGTTCTAGGAGCTGGAGAGACATGGCATCAGCAAGGAGAAATGGTTAGAGCACATGGAGGGGAGAAGTAGCTGAGAAGGCAGACTCTAGAATTTGGGGTCTATTTTGGTGGATGGCAGGAGCCAGAAGAAACAAATGATCTGTACATACCTCAGGAGAGTCAGATCAGCAGCCTGGTTCAGAGTGGCTGAGTTCCTTTGGAGGAAACTCATTTATGCCACTCTTGAGGTTTGGCACCAGATGAATGAAAAAAAGAAAGAAAGAACAAAAGAATAAGGAAGGGCATGACTGCTCCAAGGTATGGGGGAGGAGAAGGTTTACTGTAGATAAAAGGGAGAGCCTAGCCAGAGGCAGTGACATCTCGGAGTGTCCAGAGTGAACATGACTCTGAACTGGGCCCTGTGAGGAGAGGGGAATGGGAAGAGGGGAGAGCCAGGAGAGTAAAGGGTAGATGTGTTGGGAGTCGTGCAACCTAGTCTCGGATTAGCATATGACTCCTGTCCAACAAGTTTCCTTGGGACAAGGCACCTGGAAATGGCCTCTCATTTGGCAAGGACCCGTAGTCCACAGGACAGTGTAGGAATTTGCAAAATTTGTGCAGCTTGCAGGCTCTGTTCTCTCTCATTGTATTGGTGAATCTTTGGGTGAGTTTTAGTTTTACTTTGTCAGTAACACATGCAATAACTGTAATTTTCCCTGGAAATTTTTCTCTTTCTTGAACGTTTTCCCATAAGGGAAACAGGGGGCTAATGCTTCTCAAATCTCTTATCTGGAGTTACTAACTACAGCTCTCAATCCTGGGAGCTTTTCCGACTCAATAGTTAGGTGCATATGAGAAAACAACACTTTGACTATTAACCATATCTCACACTTCTGGAAAGGAGAGCAGGGCATGCATACACAGACTAGGGGAAAAGCCTCAGGAACACACATGGTGCCAACTGTTTAGAGCAAGTTCCCTGGATACCAACCATAGAACCATTGGTAGGACCTGGTGTGCTCCCAGAGGAAAAAATACAATGCAAAATGTGGGATGGGTAGATCCATCTTTACCATAGTCAGGGGCCTCTGTTGGTGGACATATGGTATAGTGAGATGGGAAAAGAGTGCTTTATCAAGGTCTGCCTTTTACAGAGAGATTGAGACATGGGACCCTCGTGTAGAAAAGAGAACTGTAGGGCTGGAGAGATGGCTCCGAGGTTAAGAGCCTTGGCTGCTCTTCTAGAGGTCCTGAGATCAATTCCCAGCAACCACATGGTGGCTCACAACCACCTGTAATGAGATCGGGTGCCCTCTGGTGCCTCTTCTGGTGTGCAGGCAGAACACTGTATACATAATAAATAAATAAATAAATAAATAAATAAATAAATAAATAAATAAATCTTTAAAAAAGAAAGAAAGAAAAGAGAACTGTAAAAAAAAAAAAAAACACCTTGCAGATGTAAAAGAATTGTTTGGGTTTGAATATTGTCCTTAAGGCACTGTATCCACGTCTATTACTTTTTAACTTTGTAGCCACAAGTAGCTGCCAGCTGTAAGTGATGTGAGAGCTCAATATTTAGTTAAGCCTGCAAAAATGCTGAACTCTATGTCTAGAATAAGGTTATGCAGAGGGTGGGAAGGTGCATCTGGGGAAGGGGAACAATGGGACTTTCATAATGATCACAATGTATTCATTAAATTGTGATGTATTTATTAAGGTCAAAAATAGAAGCCAATAATAGAGCTGTTCATGTAACCCTGGTAAGAAAAAACTCTATTCAGGGCCACTTGAGTGCAGTCCACTTGGCGATCAGTAGTTTTCCTGGTGCTGACGCCCCTTCTCCATCTCAGGACCTGACCTGAGCCGAGGCTGGACCCCGGCATAGATGAAAAAGGGCCAGGTAACCAGAATGACTGGATTGTATAGGGAAGGGCATCTGGGGGACAGGAAGAGCAGAGAGAGAGCTTGGAGATAGGAAGGTTTTCAACTCTGACTATAGAGAGAGGATGCTGCAGGAGAGGCCTGGGAGGTCACCAGCCAGCGAGGGGTATGTGTCTGGTGTGTGCATGCTGCAGCTGGCCTGCTCCTCACTTTATTCCCCCTCCTGATAGGTCTGGCTCCTGGCTTCCACTTTGTAACAAACTTATAGATCCATCAAGGATAACTTAAAGACAGGACATTTACACATTAGGGTGGGGGAGACCAGACCAAAACAAATGTACTGGATCAGAGAAAAGATAAATAGGGAATGGGTAATCTCGCTCCATTTCTTTGACTGCACACGGTGTTTATAAAGGTCCTGAATAATATTGGAACCTATGGTGTGGATTTGTTATCTAAGGGATATTTGCGGCCAAATTTGGCTGCAAAAGTAGATAAATTTAGGGCCCTTCAGGTTGGGTGCCAGGTGGAGAGGCTGGAGGCCTTCTAAAAGGCATCCCAAGGGAAAGCCAGAAGGCATGGACAACACACCACACTCAATGGGGGCCAGGGGCTGATAGCCCTAGCAGACTCGGTGCCTGGTACCAAGGCTTTTGAGTAAAGTCAAAAGGTGAAAAACCAATCGAATTGAAGACCCTGACTTTAAGCCATGCACATATGAACACCTGGTTTTTGACAAAGGAGCCAAAACTATACAATGGAAAAAAGAAAGTATCTTCAACAAATGGTGCTGGCATAACTGGATGTTAATATGTAAAAGATTACAAATAGATTCATATCTGTCACCATGCACAAAACTCAAGTCCAAGTGGATCAAAGACCTGAACATAAATCCAGTTACACTAAACTTAATAGAAAAGAAAGTAGGAAGCACTCTTGAATGCATTGGCACCGGAGACCATTTCCTAAATAAAACACCAACAGCACAGATCCTGAGCACAACAATTAATAAATGGGACCTCTCGAAACTGAGAAGCTTTTGCATGGCAAAAGACACAGTCAATAAGACAAAAAGACAGCCAACAGAATGGGAAAAGATCTTCACCAACCTCACATCTGACAGAGGATTGATCTCCACAATATATAAAGAACTCAAGAAACTAGACATCAAAGTACTGAACAGTCCAATTAAAAAATGAGCTAAAGAGCTAAACAGAGAATTCACAAAGCAAGAACTACAAATGGCTGAAAGACATTTAAAGAAATGCTCAACATCGTTAATCATCAGAGAAATGCAAATCAAAATGACTCTGAGATACCACCTTACACCTGTCAGAATGGCTACGATCAAAAACACCAATGACAGTCAATGTTGGAGAGGATGTGGAGCAAAGGGAACACTCCTCCACTGTTGGTGAGAATGTAAACTTGTACAACCACTGTGGAAATCAGTATGGTGGTTTCTCAGAAAATTAGGAATCGAACTACCTCAAGACCCAGCCATCTCACTCTTGGGCATCTACCCAAGGAATGCTGATTCATATCATAAAGATACAAGCTCAGCTGTGTTCATAGCAGCACTATTTGTAATAGCCAGAACCTGGAAACAACCTAGATGCCCATCAACGGAAGAATGGATGAAAAAAATGTGGTACATATACACAATGGAGTACTACTCAGCAGAGAAAAACAATGAAAGCATGAAATTTGCAGACAAATGGATGGAACTAGAAAAAGTCATCCTGAGTGAGGTAATCCAAACCCAGGAAGACAGTCATGGTATGTACTCACTCATAAGTGAATTCTAGATATAAAATAAAGAACAATCAGACCACAACCCATAGAACCATGGAGGATATATATATATATATCATGGAGGTCCCTAGGACGACTGGCTTATAATAAATTTTGGTTTTACTCAATTATTGGAAAAAAATAGCCAAACGAATGGAAACACATGAACTATGAACCAAAGGCTGAGGGGCCCCCAGCTGGATCAGGTCCTCTGAATAGGTGAGACAGTTGATTGGCTTGATCTGTTTGGGAGGCAACTAGGCAGTGTGACCGAGTCCTGTGCTCATTGCATGAGTTGGCTGTTTGAAACCTGGAGCTTATGCAGGGATGCTTGGCTCAGTTTGGGAGGAGGGGACTGGACCTGCCTGGATGAGTCTACCAGGTTGATCAGTCCTCGGGGAGGCTTTGCCCTGGAGGAGGTGGAATGGGGGGTGGGCTGGGGGTTAGGGGAGGGGGTGAGGGGAGGGAGAACAGGGGAACCCGTAGCTTATATGTAGAACTGAATGGTATTGTAAAATAAAATAAAAGGGGGAAAAAGGTGAAAAACCAAGCTCAAGAATGAAGCTTCACTCAAGAGAAGGGTTGGGAGTGGGATGGGTGAAGAGGGTGGCCTTAAAGACCAGAGTTGGGGTACCTCCACCTCCAAAATACCAGAGGTGTGCTGAAGGATCAACCGTCAATTCTTTGGACTCAGGGAAGCATTTACACCAACTAAGAGGGATCACTTAGCAATTGCCAGTGATGGATGGAGGGCCAAGTGATGGGTGAGCTGGAAGACAAGTCTGTTGTGGGTGGAGCAGATGGGCAGGGCCCAGTGTGGCTCACCCGAGGGGGCCACCAACATCAGGAAAGCAGATCCTGGTTATGGCACCAATGAAAGAGTTTGCAGTGAAAGGGTATCTTGGTGATGGGAAGGGTCAAGGAATGCCACAAAAATCACACCACACAACAGGCTGCGCACAAGTATTGTTCAAATCTTAGATGGTCTTTTAATAAAGAAAAAACCAAGAGCCAGATATCAGGGTGAAAGCTGAAAGATCAGAGAAGCAGAGCAGCCAGCCACTAGTTCTTACCTCTACAAAATCCTCAGCCTAAAGAGAGCGAGTTCCTGTTTCCTCACACCTTATATACCTTTCTCTGCCCTGCCATATCACTTCCTGGGATTAAAGGTGTGTGTGCTTCCCAAGCAAAGGCATGAGATCTCAAGTGCTGGGATTAAGTGTATGTGCCACCACTGCCTGACCACTGTGTCTAATCTAGTGGTTGGCTCTGCCTCTGATCCTCAGGCAAGTTTATTAGGGTACAGAATATATCATCTCACACAAGGGATTTATTGGGGAGGGGGTCACAAAATGGCTGCCTCTGAGTGGGAAAGGGAAGACTGGCAGAGCAGGTCAAGAGGAAGCAGTGGGATTTATGGGGTGGGTCGGGAGCACGCACATAGGAAAATCACAGTGATGACTGTGAGGGTGGAAACCTGTCGCATTGGCTGTTAGTGGCGATGGGGCCCTTGGTGCTGAGTCCCTGAGGGTGGGTGGGCAGTGGGGGGGTACCTGTTTCTGGAATGTGGGTGATTCTTAGTTGACTAACAAACAGCTGTGAGAGGACCTGTCGTTTGTTTTCTTTAAAAGAGTCAGTGTGTCTGCGACAGCTCTATTCTCCTTTCTCAGATTCCCTTTCATCGACCCTCTGTTAGACGAGCTTGTCTGACCGGGAGCAGTGGACGGTCTGGAAATCCTGAAATGCTTAACTTGAGCCTTATAACATTTCTAACTCTGCATTCTCTCCCTTCTCCCTTTTCATTCTCCTTCTAAAATAGCCAGTCGGACCTCAGCCCATGAGTACCACCTAGCTGCCCCTTGCATGAGGGATAGACGACAAAGGTCATGTAGGTATTGCTCCCTGCTACTCTCTTGCTTGGTTTGGGGATATGGCACACTCTTTTATAAAAAGAACTTGCCTCGCTGACTTACTTTTGCCTTGTTTGTGTACTCCTTCGTGTAACACTTAGATTAGTTTTTTTCCACAACTGTTTTCCAGCATTTGCTATAGAAGAATAATTCCTAATGGTTGACATACTAGTTCCTGTTAGTGTGGTGGTCTGAAAGAATATAGCCCCCAAAGGGAGTGGCACTATTAGGAGATGTGGCTTTGTTGGAGTGAGTGTGGCCTCATTGGAGGAAGTGTGTCACTATGGAGGCGGGCTTTGAGGTCTCAGATATGCTCAAGCCACACCCAATGAGACCATTCACTTCCTGTTGCCTACAAGATATAGAGCTCTCAGTTTCAGCACCATGTCTGCCTGCATGCCACTCTGTCCCACCGTAATGATAATGGACCAAACCTCTGAACTGTAAGTGAGCTAACACAATGAAATGTTTTCCTTTATAAGAGTTGCTGTGGTTATGGTGTCTCTTCACAGTAACAGAGACTATAATGAAGACAGTTTTAGGTGGCTAACTAGATATTAGCATGCTTGACTGCTATTTTCAATGGATCCCCATCCTTCATAATCAGCTTTGGGCATCACCCTGTATTAATTTTGCACACTAATTTTGCACATGAAAAATAGTGATAAGGAAAAGAAAGGGGACGTATCACTGTTGCCTTTCCAAGGACATGCCTATAACCCCCAAACATGGGAGGCAGAGGCAAGGGGACCGGGAGTTCAAGGCCAGTCTTAGCTTGGTGAGTCAGAGGCTATCTTGGATGTGGAACTATCTCTCAATAACGCCCTGCCAAATCCAACCCTACCCCCAAACCAAAAATAAATGCGTACATATAAGATTGTCTTTCTTTGGAATTTGAAACACCATGTGGAAGAAGGGAGAAAACATCACAGCTTCCCCATCCTTAAAGTTTAAACTAACACATGCCGAGACAGCTGCAGATCAGACGGAAGGGGCAAGGTGACGGCGCCAGGGCTCTGCTGAGGCTCCTAAAGAGACGGCGACATCCTCCTACGGAACATAGCTTTTCAGGAGATTCATTTTTATTATTTTCTTCTTCTAATTCTTCATTTCTTTTAATCGTCTCTGTCAAATGATGTTTGGTCAAAATAACGAGATCTGAATTGCATCTCTGGCCCTGAGTGGAGGTGGAGGAATTACATTCTAAATTACCCAAAGATCACAAGATAACTACCTAGTTTGAGGCTTTCTGGTAAAAATATACAACTGCCACCTCTTTCAACAAGAATTAATTCAAATGGGCCTGTCAGTCATCTAGACAGGAAAATGCTCCACAGGGAGCTGTCTCTGTTCTGGAGACTTAAATAAATCTCATAAGCCTGTTTTAAAACGTAGTTTGACACCTTGTGCACTCTAACATAGAAAGTGGTTTCCTTTGTGGAGGTCCCTTTGGCCAGGGCTCCTTCTCCTCTCTGAGGGTGCCTTATGTTATTCTGTTATAAGCTCTGCCTGTCTTCTACATTGTACTCTGCATTATACCCACCTGAGTTCATTCATGAAATTACAAGGAGCAGGGGCTGAAGGGAGGCTGGCGGAGGGTTTCTAGCCAGTTGTGATCTGAGCTCCTTTGTCTTCATAAAGGTAAGTTATGGACTCTCCTGCCTTACTCTGAAGCTGAGGTAGCACAGAACGAGAAACGGGACATGGGAAGGGAAAGACGCTCCTGGCCCTGGGATCTAGTTCACCATTCCTGCTGACCGAGGGTCAAGAAACTTCAGCACAACTGAGAAAGCTAAAACTGCTTGAGGGTGTTAATCCCAGGAATGTGAGGAGAAAGACCATGGGCCCAAATCAGCATGGCTAAATTAATTAGAGCAAGCTTTTTTATTTGTGTACGTGGACTGCCTCCCCCTAAGGTGGGGTTCAAGAGGTCAGCATTGGACATGGGGAAGACAAGAGTTTTATGGCTCAGGGGTAGGGGGTTTCTAAATGGGGATTTGGGTGGCAAATAGGTGGGGTTACAGGAGCAGAATTTAAGCATAACAAAGTGGTCATAACAAACTTTTGAAACAAAGATATAGTCAATCTTTCTTTGGACCACTAGCTCCCAAATAATGACTTGGAGACTTATTATTAATTATAAAAGCTTGGCCAGCCAGGTGGCAGTGGTGCATGCCTTTAATCCCAGAACTCAGGAGGCAGAGCCAGGCGGATCTCTGTGAGTTTGAGGCCAGCCTGGTCTACAGAGAAAGATCCAGGACAGGCACCAAATATAGAGAAACCCTGTCTCGAAAAACCAAAAAAAAAAAAACAAAAAAAAAACCTTGGCCATAGCTTAGGCTTGTTCCCAGCTAGCTCTTAAAACTTAACCTGTTTATATTAATCTACATTCTGCCATATGGCTCTCCTCCATACTGTACATCTGACTTCCTCTGAGTCTCACTGGAGAGACTCTCCCTCCCCCTGGAAGTCTCGCCTGTCCTCTCCTGCCTGGCTGTTAGGCATTCAGCTCTTTATTAAACCAATCAGAAGGTGCCTTACTCAGGTGAGGTAAAACAGACAGATCTCCACAGTGTACAAAAAAATTACCCCATAGTACAAAGACATAATTACAAGGTGGTCATAATAACCTTTTGAAACAAAGACATGGTTGCCATTTCTTGAAACAGGCCGTACAGAACCATAGTAGTTAAGGTTATAGGTGGGGCACAGCCCAATCCTTGAGAAACCGAGGTTTAACCATAAACAGGAATGAACATAGTTTGTCTTTACTATACGATGACTCCAGGCTGGTCATCAAGAGACTGTATGTTTTTTCAGAATATGTCTCTGTAGGTGGATTTTTCTGTCCTGCCAACCAGCTCCCAAATCACAACATGTTGACTTCTTATTAATTATGAAAGCTCAGCTGATAGCTTAGGCCTGTTTCTAACTAGCGCTTATAACTTAAATTAACCAATTTCTATTAACATGTTGTCTCATGGCTCATGGCTCGTTACCTCATCTTCTGCATGTCCTGCTTCCTCCTTGTCTCCTCGTGACTCCACCCTTCTTCCCAACATTCTCTTTGCCCTGAAAATCCTGCCTAGCTATTGGTGATTTAGCTTTTTATTAAATCAATCATACAGTGTAAAGGAATATTCCTCCACACATCTCAAAACAAGGATGTAAAAGGCAACAAATGAACTGTGCTTACTCAGGGCCGGAAGGTCCATAACCTTGAGTTTTGCCATAATCAGCACACCTCTCTCATCATTAAATCTAAACATTGCACCTCACGACCACCTTAATCAGCACGTTCCTGCCGCTGACAGGTTGCACAGAGGCAGAAGCTGGACGTGTTCACAGTCAGGCGTTTGCTGTGATTCCCTGCCAGGCCCGAAGACAGCATTGCTGCTGGAGGATAATGGATACTGATACTGCTTCACAAGAGGTGCTGGGGACCATCTCCACCTAACCCACAGCCTCGGTGGAGGGAAACTCTGCTACTGGAGGAGGAGTCGATGTTCGCAGTGTTTTCAAGAGGTCTGAAAGCCACCCTCATCCATGATGGCCTGGTACATGGGATTTAAGCGCCAAAGCCTCAGACAAGGGCCGAGCCTGCCTTTTTGTGGCCTCCAACTCTGATGAGCCCGTGCATATCAAGTTTGTGGGAGCTCTTTATACCAGTCAACCCCGTTAAGGTTGATGATGGCAAGAACCTTGAGGAATGGGCAGGCCTCTGGGAAAGTGATCAGGAGAGGAACCCCTGGAGAGTGGCTGGTTGTAGTTGTTTGAAGAGAGGCCCATGAGGGAGAAGGGAACTCTTCAGGCTTCTGCAGGAGGCAGAGTGGAGAGCACAAATTGTTTTAGATTTATTTTTATTACTTTAATTGTGTGTGTGTGTGTGTGTGTGTGTGTGTGTGTGTGTGTGTGTGTGTACAAATGCCTTCAAAGGTCAGAAGGAGTTGTTAGATACTCTAGAACTGGAAATACAGGTAGTTTATGAGCTGCCCATGTGAGTGCCAGGAATTGAACCTGGATCCTTTCCAAGAATAGTACACAACTCTTAACCCCTAAGCCATCTCTCCTGCCCCAGGCACACATTTTTGTTTAAAGAATTAATCTAAGTGAGGCTGTCAGTCACCTGGACAGGAAAACACCTTTTAGGAAGCTATTCTGGGGACTTTATAAAAGCCTACCTAAAAATGTAAGTTGATACAACTTCTCTCATTATTATTCACTCTCACCTTATACTCCATATTATTCTGTACCTTACATTACTGAGAGCACCTTATGTTATTCTGTAATTTGGTATGTCTGTCTTTTACAGCACAGTCTGTGTGTATGTCTCCTCTGAACTCATTTGCTGGAGATGGAAAAGACAGGGAGCCTAGGGGAGGCCAGAGCAAGACTCCAGGAACAGTTTCCTGGGGCTTCTGAAACAAAGTAACTCAAACTTGGTTTAAAGTAACAATTGTTTACCATCAGCCGGGTCTAGAGGCCGCGCTGATCAGACCCTGCAGACATGCCAATGTCTCCTTGAGGATTTAATCCAGAGGTTTGACTAGACTTGCTTCACTCCTGAGGATATAAAGATATGTGCCACTGCCTTAGTTAGGGCTTCTGTTGCTGTGAAGACACCATGACCATGGCAGGTCTTATAAAAGAAAACGTTTGATTGGGGCCGCCTTACAGTTTCAGAGGTTTAGTTCTTTATCATCATGGTGGGAAGCAGGGCAGCATGCAGGCAGATGTGGTGCTGGAGAGGGAGCTGAGAGCTCTACATCTGGATCCACAAGCAGCTGGAAGAGAGAGCCACACTGGGCCTGGCATCTGAAACCTCCAACAATGCCACACCTACTCTAACAAGGCCACACCCCCTAATAGTGCCACTCCCTATGAGCCTATGAGGGCCAATGACATTCAAACCACCATAGCCACCATGCCCAATTTTCTGTCTCCATCTTTATATGGCTTTTTTTCAATATATTTTATTTTATTTTTTTAGATAAGGTTTCACTATGTACCTCTAGTTGGCCTGATCTCACAATGTAGACCAGGCTGGCCATGTACTCACAGCGATCCACCTTCCTCTTCTTCCCTAGTACTTGGTTTAAAGATGTGCATCCCCATATCAGACTTATCTTCTCTTATAAGGACATGTCATACTCTAATTCAGTATGGTCACATTTTAAACAAACAAATCTTCAATAAATGTGTCAACTCTGTTTCCAAATATGATCACATTCATAGGTACTAGAAATTAGCACTTGAATGATATGGTAGTTTGAATAGGTATGGCCCCCATGGACTCATGTATTTTAATGCTTGGCCCATAAGGAGTGGCACTGTTAGGAGGTGTGGCTTTATTGGAGTAGGTGTGGCCTTGCTGAAGGAAGTGTGTCACTGGGGGGGCGGGCTTTGAGGTCTCATAAGCTCAAGCTATGCCCAATGTGGGACACAGTTGTTGCTTCTGCTGCCTAAGATCAAGATATAGAACTCTCAGCTCTTTCTCCATCACCATGTCTGCCTGCATGCCACCATGTCCTGCCATGATGATAATGGACTAAACCTCTGAAACTGTAAGCCAGACACTATTTAATGCTTTTCTTATAAGAATTGCCATGGTCATGGTATCTCTTCACAGCAATAGGCGCCCTAACTAAGACAGATTTCTTTCTTTGTGGGAACAACAACTCAACCTACAATAGCAATGAACTTGGGTAGCACCCTGTAAGAGCATTGGCTCAAAAATGCTCTCCACCTTGTCTCTCTCTTAAGAAAGTGCTTCCATTGATGACCACTCAAATTACCTTTGGTCTTATCCTAGAGAGTACCAGCAGCCTTGGAACAAATAGAGAACGAAACTCACCCTTTGTGGTTCCAAACACTTGGATATTTATTTATTTGTTTACTGTTATAAAGCCCTTGATTATTAGCTGCCTTCATTTGGAAATCTCTTACTATGAGAAAGGGGGACTAGAATTCATTTCATCTTATTATGAGAAGAAGGGTTTGGTGGCTTGAATAGAATAGGCCCTCATAATCTCACAGGAAGTTGCTGTGGGATGTTCTGTATGGCAAATGTATTGCTCTGATTGGTCAATAAATAAAACACTGATTGGCCAGAGGCTAGGCAGGAAGTATAGGCAGGACTAGGAGAAAAGAAAGAACAGGAAGGCAGAAGGAGTCACTGCCAGCCACTGCCAGGACAAGCAGAATGTGAAGATGCCAGTAAGCCATGAGCCACGTGGCAAGGTATAGATTTATAGAAATGGATTAATTTAAGCTATAAGAACAGTTGGCAAGAAGCCTGCCATGGCCATACAGTTTGTAAGCAAAATAAGTCTCTGTGTTTACTTGGTTGGGTCTGAGCGGCTGTGGGACTGGTGGGTGACAAAGATTTGTCCTAACTGTAGGCAAGGCAGGAAAACTCTAGCTACAGGAAGTGGCACTGTTAGGAGGTGTGGCCTTGTTGGAAGAAGTGTGTCATTGTGGGGCAGGCTTTGAGGTTTCCTATGCTCAGAATACTGCCCAGTGTCTCCAAGATGTAGGACTCTCAACTACCTCTCTAGCATGTCTGCCTACATGTCACCATGCTCCCCACCATGATGATAATGTACTGAACCTCTAAAACTGTAAGTGAGCTACCCCAATTAAATGGTTTCATTTAT
Organism: Peromyscus leucopus; assembly: GCF_004664715.2. NCBI lineage: Eukaryota > Metazoa > Chordata > Mammalia > Rodentia > Cricetidae > Peromyscus > Peromyscus leucopus. Next base: position 11,263,632 of record NC_051071.1, on the reverse strand, counting down.
AAGAGTTGCCATGGTCATGGCGTCTCTTCACGGCAATCAAAACCCTAACTAAGATAGAAGTTGGTACCAGGGACGGGGATATTGCTGTGATAGGCCTGACCATGTTTTCAGAGTAATGTGGACTTTGAAACTTTGGTCTGAGAAAGCAGTGGATTGCTATATGCACTGCTTAACGGGACATACTAGCAGGAGCATGGAAGACAGCGGTGCTGATGAAGATTTGAGCTCTCAAGATGTTTCAGAGGAGAATTTTAGTATGTTGCCTTGTGATATTTTGGTGAAGAAAGTGGCTGCTTTTTGCCCTTGTTCAAAGAATCTGCTTGAGGCCAAACTGAAGAATTTTGGATTAATTACATTGGCAGAGGAAATCTCAAGACAGCCTAGTGTAGACTCTGTTGTGTGGTTATTAGTGTTAACTCTGATGAAGATTTATAATGAAAAGGAGCAAGCTGAGCAAAGAAAAATATTTGAGGAGGAAAAGAACACCAGAAAGTGAAATGGAGCTAAGTCCTGTGTTCAAGGAGATAAACAGATGAAGACATAGAATCAAGAGAGTGGTGACCTCAGGGCGAGACCCCACCCAGCTAAGTTTCCAATTTATGAAAAGTAACTAAAGGAAAGCTTAGAGTCAAGTGTGGTGGTGCACACCTTTGACCCCAGCACTGGGAAGGCAGAGGCTGGCAGATCTCTGAGTTTGAGGCCAGCCTGTTCTACAGAGCGAGTTCCAGGACAGCCAACTTAGGCAGTGAAGGACAAGAAGCTGGTGAGGATGTAATTGAACAATGGAGCCATGTTTCAGCCTCAGTAAGCAGCAGAATCCAGCAATTTCAGCCACGTGATTCTAGAGTTAAGGATAGAAGAAACAGGTTATGGAATTTGCCTCCAAGCCTAAAGAAAGCTACTGAGCCAGGCATGTTTCAGGGGTACTCTTAAATGGAGACCTAGAGAGGCCATTGTGTGAAGCTACAAAGGAGAAGCCTGGGTTTTCTTGGAGACCCCAAGATGTTAGAGATGTCAGGGTCACAAAACAGCTGAAGAGAGTTGGAGATCTGAAGAACATTTTGACATCAAACATGGATATGCAGAGTTTGGAGTTTGCCCAGATGGTTTTTGGTCTTACTTTGATCCAGTATTTCCTCACTATGTTTTGGAATGGTAATGTTATACCCAGACTGCGAGGATCCCCCCCCCCAAAGACCACCACAGAGAGTGAATCCTGTATGTAAAAGCAAAGAGCCTTTATTTTAAGCTCTGAGCTTGGTCCCTCTGTCTGTCTGATGCAGTGGTGAGAGCAGAGAGCCCTGAGCTCAGGTGGGCCAGAGTTTTTTTTTTATCATAACAGAGGTTGGGGTAAAGGGATTTCCAGGGTTCAGAACCCTGATTGACTGACTATTGTCTAGGGTATCTTGGTAAGAAGGGGAAATGGGTGTGTGCTAGGCTCAAGGACATTCAGCTGTCTTATGTAATGGTTGGGATGTTTGGGATTTTAGGGACTTCCCCAACCCTGGCTGAATCCCTAGGTGGGGTCATCTTATGGCTTTTCCTAGATCTGGGTGTTGCCTGTCAGTAAGCCTGTCACAGAAGCTGTGTCTGGGTCTGTCATGGCAGCTGTGTGGTCAAGCTGCTTTAGGCCCACACATACACACAGTAATGTATATCCTGTGCTATTGTATGTTGGAAGTATGTGATTTGCTTTTTGCTTTTGCTTTTTACAAGTGATTACAGTTAAGAATCTCAGAAGAGACTTTGAACTCTGGACTTTAAAACATTGTTGAGACTGTGACAGACTATGGAGACTTTTGAAGTTGGGCTAAATGCATTTTGCATTTTAATATTGTTACAAGCTTATGGGGCTAGGAGTGGAATGTGGTAGTTTGAATGTAATTGGCCCCCATAATCTCATAGAAAGTGATTATATTAGGAGGTATGACTTTGTTGGAGTGGATGTAGTCTTATTGGGGGCAGGCTTTGAGGTTTCTTATTCTCAGGATACTGCCCACTGTCCAGTCAACTTCCTGTTGCCTGCAGGATGTAGGACTCCCAGCTACTTCTCTAGCACCATGTCTGCCTGCAAGCTACCATGTTCCCTCCCATGATGATAACTGAAACTGTAAGTGAGCCACCCCGATTAAATGTTTTCCCTTATAAGAGTTGCTGTGGTCATGATTTCTCCTCACAGCAATAAAAAAGCCTAGCTAAGACGGGACTAGAATTCATTTTTTCTTACTATGAGAAGGGGGTTGCAGCTAGAATTCATTCTATACTAGAAATGAATGTCTCTCTGCAATTTAAGACTTCCTGAAAAAGACACCTAAGATATCTTTCTTTCTCTTTTTTCTCTTCTTTTCTTGGGATAGAGTCTTGTTGTATAGCCAGGCTGACCCCGAAGTCATGATCTTTCTGCCTAATTTCCTGAGTGCTGGGAATATAGATATGCCTCACCACATCTGGCTCTTACCTGGAACTGAAGAGGATGGAGCAATTTTTATTTGGCTGTTGTAGATGGAGGTGGAGTGCTGTCCCACCTGTTCCCAAATGCCTGGCAGCCACAATTACCACACAGAGGCTTATATTAATTGTAAATGTTTGGACGATGGCTCAAGCTTATTATTAACTAGCTCTTACATTTAAATTAACCCATTCCTATTAAACTGTTTATTGCCACATGGCCCACGGCTTACCGATCCTCCTGCGTCCTGCTCTTGGACAGCTCCCTGCCCATCCCTCTTCCTCTGAGTCCCTAGTTTGATTCTCCCACCCAGCCTTATCCTGCCTTGCCATGGGCCAAAACAGCTTTATTATCAACCAATGAGAGCAACACACATTCACAGTGTGCAGAAGGACACCCCACAGCAGGCTGTGATAGCATAAGTCATTCCATTCATTTGACAGATGTCTATCAAACAACACCCCCCTCCCCCGAGTTGTCAAGGTGTGTGCTAGGTCCTGAGACCTAGAAGTAAACAAGGCAGACATGGTGCCTATTTTGATGGAGATTTTGGATCTAGTGGAAGAAGCAGAAGCAAAACTGAGAAAAAGCTTACGCAGATAACTATGGTGAGTGTTACACAGGACAGGGGCCGGAGCTGTGAGAGTTCATGCGCAGAGGCTGAGCTTAGGTACAGCGGGACAGAGAGAGGATATGGCTGGGACTGTGGGAGCTGAAGGCTACAAGTGTTGGGTGGCCTGAGGTAGAACAGAACCAAGCATGTTCAAGGAGCAGAGAGGACAACATGCTTGGAGTATGTGGATAATGCGGGTTAGCACCTGACAGGAGAGGAAGAGGAGGCAAGGGCCAGTTCTGCCTGAGTTTGTTGTTTTGTTTTGTTTGAGAATACAGTCTGTCATGGAAAAGGTGTGGTGGTGGAAGTCCGAGGCAGCTGGTCACATTGAGTGTGTGGTCAGGAAACGGAGGGGTGAACGGTGGTGTGCGGCTTGCTCCCCCGTTCAGTTCAGGAGCCCAGACCATGCGCTGCTGCCCACACCAGTGTGAGCCTGTTCTCCTCAGGTAAGCCTCTGTAGAAATGCCCTCGCAGACACGCCCGGAGGTTTATCTCAGGTGATTGATTCTACAGCTAGTCAAGTGGACGGTGAAGGATGGGAATGGCCACCCACTACAGTTAACCGTCACAGACCTGAATGGGTTAGAGAGTAGGAGAGGCCTTATTTCTAAAGGTTATTGTGCTGGTTAACATGGAGTGTCAACCTGACAGGACCCAGAATCACCTAGGAGACAAACCTCTGGGCTCAGCTGTGGGGACCGTCTGGCTAGGTTGATTGGTATAGGAAGTGAGATGGATGTAGCTGCCCGTCGCTTCCTGACTCTGGACGCGATGTGGCCAGCTGTCTCAGGCTCCCGCCACGTTCCTTCCCTACTGTGGACTCAAACTGCGAACAAAGACCAACTCTCCTCCTGTAGGCCACCTTGTCGGCGATTTCCTTAGTCCTGAACCAGTGCCTAATGTGGTCTCGATCGTTTTTGTCGGGAATTGATGGTGGCCTTTACAAGGTTGTAGCTACGAAGATGAGCAAAAGCAAATGGATTAGTGATAATGTCCACAGAGAAGATGTAAAATATTGAGCATGCCTTCCTAGGAGGGTGAAGAAGACAGTATGAAGAGCTATTTTCAGGTTTCTGGCATGCACACCTGTGTGGCTAATGGCACAGTGAAATGGAACATGGAACATTGGATATGACCCAGGTCTGGGCGCAGGAAGGGAAAAATTATGGGTTTGATTTGCATATGTTCAACTTGAAAAGCTTTGAAAATGACAAGATGATTGCCTGAAGTCAGAAATCTAAATTTGAGGGTAGTCATTGGGATTTGAGGGAGCCATGAGTCATAACCCTTACCTCCTGAATTCCAAGCCATCTGAGAAATCAGTATGATCTTGGGGCTCAGACTCTCACCTCTGCCAGTGGGACACTGGATTGTAAGACTTTGCTTTGATCTGCAACCAGGTTGTGTTTTCATTAACTTTCCCTGAACTTCACTTATTGGTTCAAAATTGCAGACCTTCCTCTTTATGGCACAACAGAGCCTGGCTCAGTACCAGTGCCTTACATGGGCGAGGATTAGTATCCATTACAGGCTTGAGGTCCAGACAGGAAAGGAGGTGCCCAGGCTACTGTGAGTCACTCCTAAGGGGAAGAGGGAGCCCTCAACAGGAAGCTCAGAGTGCACTCAAAGTCTAGGAGTCATAACAGAGCATCTACGAAGGGATGCTTTGCAAAGGTGTGGACAACATTAAAAACCAACAAGGAGACGCATTCAGGAATCAGACACTGGGAGGCTCCGGAGGGAGGGACGAGAGGTAGGAGCTCTTACCAGAACAGGCAGAGGTGTTACCTGACAGGAAGGAGGCAGAAGAAACCTGTGCCCAAACTGGTCCTCACTGGGCAGAGTAATGGCAGCGGTGAATTGTGTGAGGGCAGATAAATGCCTGGTCTATGTGCCCTTCCCACCTCCAAACTCCCTGAAATACCAAGCCCTCCAAAAGCCAGAGGAGACGAGTAGCCAGGAAATGCATCTGTCAGTGTCAGCTGCCCCACACAGAACAGGGAAGGAAGGAGAGAGACTGGGCCATCAGAACAGTCTGCAGTCTGGAGACGGATGTCGCCGGGTGAGGGCTGAGAACAAGCTGCCCTCCCCTCATGAAGTTTGCCTCCATTCCCTCTACATGCCAACCCCTCTTCTTTCAAGTTCTTCTAATCACTGATGGGTAGTTTAGCCTTCGCTCCAAGAAGGTTAGGAACAGGAGCAGAATGATTCTGTAACTAAATTACCAATAGTCACTGAGGTGACCTTGAGGTGGCAACTTATTACCATCCAATTTCCTAGTCTCATATTTCTTCAGCTGTATCATCCAGCTCTCTCACTAGAAGTTATACAGTGAGATCAGCTGATCATATCTTTTATAAAATTCAGTGAAACTGTAATACTCCCAATAACCACCTTCTATTACAGCATCCACTGTTAAAAAGATGTGGATTTCATTTCCTTTAGCATCATAACTCTTCTGAAACTGGGGCTCACGTTACAGTCTTCTCAGCCAAAGGGTAATCTGATGGTGTTGCCATTGCCTGTACGTGTGCATCCAAGTCTGCACACTGGATCCCAGTGGCAGAAGAAGGTCTCAGAGACAGAAGAGAGGCAGCACTCCTAATGCCTTTGATGATACACACTGTCTGAGGTGAACACAGTTCATTTTGAGTTAAGTTCAATCACAGAGACTGCGGGGATTGGGAGTACAGAGCGAGAGCAGCTGCTAATGGATACAGGGTTTCTTGGAGGGTGATAAGAATGTTCTGGAACAGGTCGTGTTCACAACTTTGCACAACTTTGTGAATGCGCCAACAACTATGAAATCATTATGATATGTGAGTTAGATCTCATCTTTTACATTTATTTGTTTGTTGTTTGTGTGTGTATGTGTGAATGTAGGCATATCGATGAGGTCATGAGATAACTTGTGGGGAGCTGGTTCTTAGGGTTTTTATTGCTGTGAAGAGACACCATGATTACAGCAAGTCTTATAAAGAAAACATTTAATCAGGTGGCTCACTTGCAGCTTCAGAGGTTCAGTCCATTATCATCACAACAGGGAGCATGGTGCCCTGCAGGCAGACACGGTGATGGAGTAGTAGCTGAGAGTCCTACATTTTGCAGGGAACAGGAAGTCAATTAAGACACTGGATGGTATCCTGAGCATAGGAAAACTCAAAGCCCACCCCCACAGTGACACACTTCCTCCAACAAGGCCACACCTCCTAACAGTGCCACTCCCTATGGGGACCAATTATATTCCAACTACCACAGTTCTCTTCTTCCACTAGGTGGGTCCCAAAAATCAAACTCAGGTCATTAGGCTTGGTGACAAGCACCTTTACCCACTGTGCCATCTTGTTGACCCTCAATTTTTTTTTGAGTCAGGTTCTCACTATATAGCTCTAGTAGGCCTGGAACTCACAATGTAGACCAGGCTGGCCTCAAACTCAGAGATCTTTCTGAAAGCTAAGTGGTGGGGATACACAGAAACCCTGGGACCTAAAATTTTTTAAATTTATTCTTTGATAATATCAGAATAACACATTCTGATCATACTTACCCCACCCACTTACTCTGCCTCCCACCCTGTCTTAGTTAGGGTATTTATTTCTGTGAAGAGACACCATGACCACAGCAACTCTTACAAGGAAAACATTTAATTGAGGTGGCTTATAATTCAGAGGTTTAGTCCATTATCATCATGGTGGGGAGTACGGTGGCATGCAGGTGCCTGGTTACAACTTGATATGCAGGTCACAGGAAGTTGACTGTCACACTGGGTGGTATCCTGAGCATAGGAAACCTCAAAGCCCACCCACAGTGACACACTTCCTCCAACAAGGCCATACCTCCTAAGAGTGCTACTCTCTATGAGATTATGGTGGCCAGTTACATTCGAATTACCACACACCTCTCTACCCAACAAGTCCCTTTTCCACTGTCACATCTTTTTGTTTGTGACCCACTGAGTTCATTCAGAGCTGCCCATGTGGGCATGGATATGCAGCTCTGCACAGGGGCATAGACAACTTATCAGTGGTTATACATTGAAGACAATGACTCTTCTTCCCCAGCATCCATCAACAGCCGATCACTCTTCAGGAGAGGTAGGGCCAAACAAGCCTTAGCATGACTGAATGTGGACAGGTCTAGCTTTGTAAAGGCCCTTCAGAGGCAACCGCAGTTGCTGTGAGTTCATGACTGTAGCAGCCACATTATGCCCAGAAGACAGTCTCATAACTTCTCTCCCCTTATCCAGCTCTTCCATTCTTTCCTCTTCCTTGACGCTCTCTGAGCTTTGGAGGGAGGCACAACTGACATCCCACTGAGGGATCTCAGTACTTCGGCCAGCCCTGAGTCTCTTGCATTAACTGCCTTTGGTTGCTAAAATGATGTGATCATTAGCAAAATGAAAACAAAAGGTTTACCCCTAGGGCCTATGACTTCTTCACCCACTGCGCTTTGATTGTGTCCACAGCAAATCAGATGCGGACTCCCTCCTACGGAGTAGGTCTCAGATCCTACCAGAGACAGTTGGTTATCCCCATAATCAGGCCGCTGTCGCACCAATGGCCTGACTCGCGTATGTTGCCTGACAGGTTGGTATTATAGTATGCAGGGTCCACGGATGGGAAAGACCATTTAAGACCATTCATGGCTCTTCTCCTCTGACAGCCTGCATAACAACTTCCGGCACCACGAAAGCTAGCCAGGAGTGAGTAGGATTCCAGCTCAGTTCCAGCAGGAATCCTTTACGTCCTGTGACCAGAGTATGCGGTGTCTTCAGCAACAGGGTCTCACTGTGTAGTTCTAGCGGTCAGCCAAGGGCAGTACAAAACCCTGTTGTTATGTTACAAGAAAGGCCAGCTTCAGGACCTTCCTGACCAACAGTTTATGAGGAGGTACTCCTCACATGGCCCTGGGGTTTTCTTTCAATAGCCATGGGCTTGGGAATCTTTTCACTGTTACTATTGTTTTTGAACTGATCTCATGTAATTCAGGCTGGCCTCTAACTTGCTATAGAGCCAATAATGACTTGGAAATCTGAATTTTCCTGATCCTACCTCTCAAGCCCTTGGTTTACAGATTTGTGCCACCATGCCTGGCTATTCTTTGTACTATTTTCATAATGTATCCACATCTGAAATTATTTAAAAATAAAAAAAAACTTAAAGTGATTTTTTGGGGATAATATTCAAAGTTGGGATTTTATATAGAAAATCTATATTCAGAATATATTAAAGTATATAAACTATCTCTTAGGGGAAAATAATAATCAATAAAAACTCTTTTTCACTGGGTGGTGGTTGTGTATGCCTTTAATCCCACCCAGCTCTTGGGAGGCAGAGGCAGGCAATCTCAAAGAGTTTGAGGCCATTCTGGTCTAAAGAGTGAGTTCCAGGACAGCCAGGGCTACACAGAGAAACTCTGTCTTGAAAAACAAAAACAAAAAGCTTTTTCAACTTTGAAAACAAAAATGGTTCAGAAGACTTGGATTTTGGATAACTCTCTTAGTAGTTTGTTATTTTGCTTATATTTTCCTTTGTAAGTATACAGATGGGCAATATGATTTTTAAAAATTTATAGCTAAGTAAGTATAAAAGATAATGTTAACTAAGAAAAAATGATCATTTCAGGTAACAAAGAAGCATTTTCTCTGTCTACTTAGCAGTCTTTCCCTCTTTCCTGCTCAAGGGGTTAACAGGACATAGAAGATTATCGAAGTCTCAGCCCCACGCCCAAGAAACTTAAAAAACGTGTGTAAATCTGCCAGTTAACAGCAGTTAAACCAGTTATGTTGGTTGTGATTCTAGGTTATGAGCCACAGAAACCAACGATTCCTGAGTTAAGCAAAGGAGGAATTTGTACCTAGCCATTGGGTAGTTGGGGGAATTATAGGACAACCGGAAATCCTGACTTTGAGATGGTGTGGCCTGTGAACTAGTTCAGAAGACTGTTGTTGGCAGACTGTTGATGGTGTGTACTCCTACCCACCCTCGTGAGGATTCTCCATCGGACTTCATCTGTGCATCCTAACTCCTGACTAAGAGATAAAGCTGGGCGCCGCACTAACTGAGCCTTGATCACACACGCAGTTGCTAAGACAGTGGGATATGTGATGCTTCTTTAGAAATTGTTGCTTGTGTTTTGGGAGGCAGGCTGGCCTTGAATTCCTAATTCTTCTGTCTCCACTTCCCCAGTACTGAGGTTAGGCATGTAGTACCACATCTCTCTCATTTCTGTCTCTCTGAAGGGAGATGGACTCCAACTGTCATCACGAAGCCAACGGAGGGAAGAAGTTCAATGGATGAGCAGCCAAAAATCATATGACTAACCAACCACTCCACCATCCAAAATTACGCACTTAGAATCCCAGAACATAGACACAGAATTAGCATTAACTAATGACCCCATCAGTATGTGAGGTAAGGAAAAAAACAGAAAATACATAAAAGATAAGAAATTATTAAAAATTATCTTGACTCATAAACTTTACAATGTGCTGAGGGATTTTTTTTTTTGCTAAAAAGTTAATTTTTATCTAGATTTGCCATATTGCATCTGGAAAATGAGACCTTTTTAGTCTCTTGCAACATTTAGAAATTTCCTCTTACTTCCTTTTTTAAATAAGGTCTATTTATTATTTTATGTGTATGAATGTTTGCCTGCATGTATATATGTGCACCACATGTGTGCAGTGCCCACAGAGGCCAGAAGAGAGCATCAGATCCCCTAGGACTGGATTTAGACAGTTATAAATCACCGTATGGGTGCTGGGAGTCAAACCTTGGTCCTCTGAGGAACAACAAGTGCTCCTAACCACTGAGCCAGCTCTCGAGCTCATCTTTGAGTAAAGTTTACTCTGTAGTAGTTCGGCTTTAAACTCACTTCAGTCCTCCTCCCTCAGTCTCCTGAGTACTAGGATTGTAGATCCAGCTACAGTTTTTACTTTCTTCTTCTTTTGTGTGTGCACATGTGTGTTGCATGGAGGCAGAAGTTGATATTGTCTTCCTTGGCTGTTTTCAACTCTATCTATCTATCTATCTATCTATCTATCTATCTATCTATCTATTTATCTATCTACCTATCATCTATGTATCTATCTATGTATCTATGTATCTATGTATCTATCTATCATCTATCTACCCATTTATCATCTATCTATCTATCTATCTATCTATCTATCATCTATCTATCCATCTATCTATCTTTCAATCAATCAGTCAATCAGTTAAGTCAGAGTTTCATTGAACATAGAATTCACTAATTTGGTTGGAGCTGCCTGTCTGTCTCTGCCCCTCCAGCACTGGACTTACAGATTTGCATGCCCAGGCTTTTAGGTGGAGACCTGGGATCTGAACTCGGGCCTTTATGCTACATGGGGAACATTTTACTGAACATTTGTCTTCCCGGTTCCTTACCTCTTAGGAACTTCTCAGTGGTGATTCAGTACTTGTCAGAGACTCCTTGCTTCTCCAGTCTGTATTACCTGAAATCCCTCCATTTCAGCTTCCTCCAGGCTTTCATCTACTTTCATGTTACTATAACTGATTAACAAAAACTGAAAGACTTACAGAGAAAAAACCTGTTTCTTGTAGTCCTGGAGTCTAGGAAATCCAAAGCTGAGGGGCTACATCTGGTGAGTGCCTTGTTGGAGGTAGGGGTTCCCCACAGGGTCTCTGTGTGGCACAAGCTTCACATGCTGAAATCGAACAAGCTTTGCAGAAGGAGCTCTTGGTTTACAACAAAGCTACTTGTGTGATAGCTCATCAGTCTATTAATTTATGGATGGATTAATCCATTTACAAGATCATAGCTTTCAAATATCATTTACATATTATATGGGGGAATAAGGTTTTTTTGGGGGGATAGGTTTACAATATATGGAAGTTGGAAGACATATTCAAGAGCTGGGGTAAATTCCGGTTACATTCTTCATGAAAATGGGGGAAAAAGTCTTAAAAGTCATATGGAAGCACAAGAGACCCTGGGTAGCCAAAGCAATTCTGAGCAAAAAGAAAATTGCTGGAGGGATCACCATATCTTATTTCAAGTTATATCACAGAGGCCATAATGAAAACTGATATAGAAATGATGGGGAAAGGGTAGATTACTGAATCTACTTTAATCCAAAACACAACTGTTAATCTCAAAATATTTCACCTTGTTACAGATTTTAGTTTATTAATACAAATTTAAAGTCAATTTTGTTATATTGTATGTATATTTCTACTCTTGTTTAAGATATTGTGTTTATGTAGCTTATTTGAAAATTTAGTGTATAATTAAGAAATACAGATTAATAGTCATCTATAATAGTCAAACTTATAGTCATGTTAGTTAGGTTTTCTAGGTATACAAAGACATATTTCAGTTAGATAGATAATCTTCAAACACTTCAAAGACCTACAGAATATGGCATTTAAAATGTTTTAATAACCTAAGGCTTTTCATGGCAGTGAGACATGTCTGCTCCTGGCAGCACTGATCTATTTCAGAGAAGACAATGGGCACCAAAGACACTCTGTTTGGAGTTTGTTTTCTATTGGGCAAGAGACTGCCTGTTGTTTTTTTCTCTTTTGGGGGCCAACCACCCAGCTCCCAAATAAGTCACTCATGAAGGCTTATTCTTAATTATAAATGCCCAACCTTAGCTTGGCTTGTTTGTAGCCAGCTTTCCTTAATTTGACTTATCCCATCTACCTTTTGCCTCTGGGCTTTTCCTTTTCCCTTACTTCTGTAAATCTTACTCTGTGGCTTGCTGTGTAGCTGGGTGGCTGGCCCCTGAAGTCCTCCTCCTTCTTTCTTCTTCTCCTCCCAGATTTCTCCTTCTATATATTCTCTCTGTCTGCAAGCCCTGCCTATCCTTTCTCCTGGCTCACTATTGGCCGTTCAGCTTTTCATTAGACCATCAGGTGCTTTACACAGGCAAAGTAGCACAGCTTCACAGTTAAACAAATGCAACTTAAAACAAAAGTAGCACATCTTAAAATAACATTCTACAACACTGCCCTTGCCTCCACTGCTGACAGTAAGTACGCAGTCCAGTCTGGACCAGTAGGACACAAAGAAAAGTGGCTGCTGAATTTTGCCAAGACAAGGTAGGGCAGTCCTTCAAATTTTTCTGCTTCTAAAAAAGATCTGTCACACCGGGCAGTAGTGGCACATGCCTTTAATCCCAGCGCCTGGGAAGCAGAGGCAGGTAGATTTGTATGAGTTTGAGGCCAGCCTGGTCTACAGAGTGAGATCCAGGACAGGCTCCAAAGCTACACAGAGAAACCCTGTCTCAAAACAAAACAAAACAAACAACAAAAAAAAAATCTGTCAGATATTCTAGGCCTGTACGCCAAAGATGGATGCCCGAACATTGCAGAGAAATTTTGGGTGATTGTCCAGGCAGCCTGATGTCTATATCATTAGGTAACATTTCATTCTTCTGAAGTCTTTGATGGAGTTGAAGAATAGACAGTCATAGTTATTTTTTTAGTTATGGTAAAAGGGTAAATTAGATAGATATGAAAATTTAGACTTAGCAAGATAAGACGGATAATTAATTTTTTTCTCTGACTTTGCCAAATACAAATAAACTAGATATTGTAACTAGAATTCTTACTTGATAACTATTTTGTTGTATGTAATTTTCTATGTTAAAATTAAAACCTTCCTTTTAAATTAGACAGAAAGGAGGAGATGCTGTGGGTTGATCCTTCTGTATGCTGTGATGATTTGTCACTGTGATTGGTTTAATAAACAAGCTGTTCAGCCAATAGCCAGACAGGATATGGTTAGACATAAAAACCAAACTAAGGAGGGGAAGAAGAAGGGCAGAGTCAGGAATCTCCAGCCAGATGCAGAGGAAGCAAGACGAAAATGCTATACCGAGAAAAGGTGACAAGCTATGTGGCTAAACATAGATAAGAATTATGGGTTAATTTAAGTGTAATAGCTAGTTAGTAACAAGCCTGAGCTACCAGCTGATCATTTATAATTAATATAAGCCTCTGTGTGGCAATTTGGGAAGCAGCTGATGGGTATTTGGGAGTTGCTGGTGGGACAGAAGCTTCCTATTACATATGGCACTTAATATGGGTATGGCAATGGCAAATAAATAAATAGATCAATGGAATAGAATGTGTTTTATTTGGAGAGGTTGTAGAGTTCAAGAAACTAGAAATGGGAAAGGCAGGAGATTTCTTAAGAGGTCAAGGGATAGTACAACACATATGATTTGAAGGTTGGGGGAAGGGAATACTAGGGATTAAAGGTTTAAACAGGGATGGGGGATAGAGGACAGAGAAGAGGAGATGTGTAGGGGGCCAGTTAACCAAAACTAAAGATGTTTGAAAAAACCCTTATCACCTACAACTATATAAGCTAATTAAAAACACAGTTTAACAAAAGGATTTTGAAAATAGGTACTCTTAGTGCCTTGCATGGGATACTGCCCTAGGAGCTTTGATTCAGGAAGGCCCTAGAGGGTCCCCAAACAACATAGGCTATGTCCATTGCTTTGTTACTAACTGAAAATAAATGACAAGGCTCTATTGCTGAAGACAACACACTTTGGTTTCAGGACCTCGAGAAATCAAGCTGGAAGTCGCCTGAAAACTTTCTCCCTACTGGCTAGCTCTCATAGTACCAGAAGGTGTTAATGCAGAGTGCTAGGGAGAAAAGCCATCAATGGCATTACCTAGAGTGAGCTCTGCATTCTACAGCACAGACCTGCCAGGCATGCAACTGGTACAACAGTGGCTGGAAGGTTACAGAGGCAACCAATCACTTGGCTTGGTTTTGAAGCCTGCTACACAGGAGGAATTCATGCCTGCTACTATAAGCCTGGTCAGAAGCCTATCACTCAGGGAGTCAGAGGCCTGTGGTGGGAGGGTCCGACTACTCTTATACTAAATGGTCATGTTGTCAAACTGCCTTCTATATATTGATGTTTAGGGACAAAGACTAGTGCCTTCTCAACCTTTACAGAGTTTCTTTTTGCAGTGGTCAGCAGTGTTCTGTTGGAGCCTCTGGCTCACCCCTGCACAGTCTGGGAAGCCCTGCCCCTGCCAAACCCTGCCCACTCAGAGAGTCTCTGAACAAAGGAAAGGTGCCAAAAAGCCCAGTTCCACATTCTTGGTGACTACTGCAGCTTCCTCCCCGATGCCACCAGCCGCTGACCATACTTGGGCACAAACACAGCTTGTGACTGACGCGTCATCACCCCTTGCCTACAACCTATAAAGTCTCCCAATAAACTTGTTATACTTTTTCAATTTGGCTTGATATGGTTTACTGTGTCAACAGAGAAACTTATTATTGGAGGCAGAAAACCTTTTAAGCAGTTCATGCAGAGACTGGTTAAAGATCAATCCTCAAATAAATGACTACTGAGTGATCAGCCCTAAATGAGACATCTCTATCAATGCCGTCTCCCTAAGACTCAGGGAAGGTTTCACAAAAGAGGGCAGAGAGAATATAGGAACTGGAGGTGGGATGGAGAGCTGTGAAATGCTGTCCTTTGGACATGACATGGCATTGCACCCATGAACTATGGTTACCTGCACAAGATCAAGTTGACAAGACCAACCGATAAACCAATGGGTTACAAACAAAACAAGACAGAAAAAAAGAAGGGAGAAAAATCGGGGTGCATATGATCAAGATACATTGTTTATTTGTATTGAATTGTCAAAGAAGAAATAAAAGATATTCTTTATTTCAAGAGCTAGAGATGTAGTTCTGGGTGGAACAGTGCCTGACATGCAACAGAGGCCTTGGGTTTGAGCCCTGGCATTGCCAAAAGGAAAGAAAAGTGGAGCCACACTTAAAGCACAGAACCTTATGTCCCTGTCAAGCCAAGGATACAGCCCACATCCTCTTGTGAGCACTTCTTGCAATGGTATGCTGGCACATTGGCATTCTAGGTGGTGTGTGTGTGTGTGTGTGTGTGTGTGTGTGTGTGTGAGAGAGAGAGAGAGAGAGAGAGAGAGGAGAGAGAGAGAGAGAGAGAGAGAGAGAGAGAGAGATTCTGTACTTGCAGAATCTCTGAATATTTATTGTCTCTTGTGAGCCTGCAAGCATTGTCTCTTGCCTAGACTTTCTTAGGTCTTGGATATCTGTCTCCAAAAGCAGCTTTCTCACTTGTTTAATCTGAAGATTAAACTCAGGATATTTTTGAACTTCAGTTGCTAGTGAACAACATCTGAGGGCAGATGCCATGTCTGCCCAGTCCAGGAGCTGACATCACTAGGGTAGGAGGGATGAAGAAGTGACAGACACACACAGAGAAGCTGGGGAGGGATGAAGGAGTGACAGACACACAGAGAGAAGCTGGGGAGGGATGAAGGAGTGACAGACACACACACAGAGAGAAGCTGGGGAGGGATGAAGGAGTGACAGACACACACAGAGAAGCTGGGGAGGGATGAAGAAGTGACAGACACACACAGAGAAGCTGGGGAGGGATGAAGGAGTGACAGACACACACAGAGAAGCTGGGGAGGGATGAAGAAGTGACAGACACACAGAGAGAAGCTGGGGAGGGATGAAGGAGTGACAGACACACACAGAGAAGCTGGGGAGGGATGAAGGAGTGACAGACACACAGAGAAGCTGGGGAGGGATGAAGGAGTGACAGACACACAGAGAGAAGCTGGGGAGGGATGAAGGAGTGACAGACACACACAGAGAAGCTGGGGAGGGATGAAGGAGTGACAGACACACAGAGAGAAGCTGGGGAGGGATGAAGGAGTGACAGACACACACAGAGAAGCTGGGGAGGGATGAAGGAGTGACAGACACACACAGAGAAGCTGGGGAGGATGAAGAAGTGACAGACACACAGAGAGAAGCTGGGGAGGGATGAAGAAGTGACAGACACACACAGAGAAGCTGGGAGGGATGAAGGAGTGACAGACACACACAGAGAAGCTGGGGAGGGATGAAGGAGTGACAGACACACACAGAGAAGCTGGGGAGGGATGAAGAAGTGACAGACACACAGAGAGAAGCTGGGGAGGGATGAAGAAGTGACAGACACACACAGAGAAGCTGGGGAGGGATGAAGGAGTGACAGACACACAGAGAGAAGCTGAGGAGGGATGAAGGAGTGACAGACACACACAGAGAAGCTGGGGAGGGATGAAGGAGTGACAGACACACACAGAGAAGCTGGGGAGGGATGAAGGAGTGACAGACACACACAGAGAAGCTGGGGAGGGATGAAGGAGTGACAGACACACACAGAGAAGCTGGGGAGGGATGAAGGAGTGACAGACACACACAGAGAAGCTGAGGAGGGATGAAGGAGTGACAGACACACACAGAGAAGCTGGGGAGGGATGAAGGAGTGACAGACACACACAGAGAAGCTGGGGAGGGATGAAGGAGTGACAGACACACACAGAGAAGCTGAGGAGGGATGAAGGAGTGACAGACACACACAGAGAAGCTGGGGAGGGATGAAGGAGTGACAGACACACACAGAGAAGCTGGGAGGGATGAAGAAGTGACAGACACACAGAGAAGCTGAGGAGGGATGAAGAAGTGACAGACACACACAGAGAAGCTGGGGAGGGATGAAGGAGTGACGGACACACACACACAGAGAAGCTGGGGAGGGATGAAGAAGTGACAGACACACACAGAGAAGCTGAGGAGGGATGAAGAAGTGACAGACACACACAGAGAAGCTGGGGAGGGATGAAGGAGTGACAGACACACAGAGAAGCTGGGGAGGGATGAAGGAGTGACAGACACACACAGAGAAGCTGAGGAGGGATGAAGGAGTGACAGACACACACAGAGAAGCTGGGGAGGGATGAAGAAGTGACAGACACACACAGAGAAGTTGGGGGTGGGGGCTCTGGGCTCGGGAATACAGAAGCCACAGCACCCGGGAGCTCAGCATCTTCATTCTACGCAGTTGAACAGGGAGGCAGGGTTCTTACCCACAGCTGAATAAGGAGGCAGGTTTAGCTAATCTTGGTAGAAGTAGGTGAGTAGTCACCAGGCTGTGAACATCCAGGAGTGAGGGAAAAGAAAGCTATGGTGGACATTGTCTGTACATACTGTAAATAGTCCCCGTGTTACCTGGAGAAGGCTGTGCTACTCCCGGGGGGCTGAGGCATTGAGGTCCTTGACTTGACTGTGCCCATGTCAAACCATACACGTTCACTCAGAACTTCACTGGCTTCCTGCAGACAGAGGCCTTTATTGTACTCACATCTGTTCTCTCAGCACCTGTGTATGGTGATATTTTATTTGTGCTGAAATGTGATTTTATTTGTATGTTAATAAATAAAGTTGCCTGGGGGTCAGAGCTAATAGCAAGCCATAGCAGAAGCCAGGCGGTGGTGGCGCACACTTTTAATCCCGATCACATGACAGCAGATCTCTGTGTGTTCAAGGATACAGCCAGCATGGAGACACACACCTTTAATCTCAATACCAACCATAGAGACCTGGAGGTCTGTATAGACAGGCAGTGACGAGGAGGTCATGTGATTGGGTTTACAACCAATAAGAAGGCAGAACAGAAAATCAATAAAAAGACAGACACACATGAAGTAGGCCTCTCTTCTGAGAGGAAAAACGGCAGCAGCAGCGAGGGGTAAGAAAGGGTTTTAGTCTCAGCTCTTAGCTACTGCTCTGCCCTCTTGGGCTTTTAACTCTTCATTTGGCTCTGTGTTTCTTATTTAATAAGACCGTTCATCTACACCTGTGTGGGGATTCTGGCAAGTGCCCTGGCCAGCAGAATAACGATCCTTGTGAGGCAAGAAGGAAATCCAGTTCAACACGGCTCAGTAGCTGGTGTTGGTTCAAACTTCTAGAGTCTGGCCCCATACAACTGATCAGCACAACTTTGGAAAAAAGTTTCCTGGTATCAATTACTTCAATAAAGCTTAATAATGACTACATTGAAACTCTTCTCCAAAGTACATGTGACCTCTTCCGTAAGAGCTGAAGGACCTAAGGGAGATCTGGTGTGGTCTAAGTCATCATAGAGTCACCAAGCTACAAGCACATATGACATCTTCCCTAGGACAGGTTCTACTGACTGAGAAAGAAAGCTTAGGTAAAGGTCTAGGAGGAAGAGCCTGGGATAAACAGAATAGTCTGGAGGACTCAGGTGTGGTTGTCCCTATAGATAGCACAGATCACCAGGCTGTTAACTAACATTCACTCCCAGCTTCAGGGTGGAAAACAGATAAACATCTCTTCCATTGAGGAGATAATCCTGAGAGTTTAGCATTTCTTGTTTCCATAGTGCTTATCTGTGACCACAAGGACCTTATGCCCTCTCCACTCCTGGAACACTCCCTGGTGTATGGAAGTCTCCCTGTACGTGTTTGTCAAGGACGAGGTTTTGAGTCCTTCTCTGGGTCTTAGTGAGGACAGTACTTTTGCCATGTGTGGATCCACAGTCTTTGTCTTCCTCTGCTTGGTATTAAAACCACGTTGCAGGCAGCGGAAAATTTCCTGTCCTAGGGGAAGTGGAGCATTCCTTGGGTCATCCATGTGTCTGCTGTTGCACGTCATCTTTCTGAGACTCAGCCGGGACTCTAGCACTTTCCCTTGCTTCTGTAGCTTCATTGTTTCTTCCCTTATCACACGTCAGCCGACAGGGCTCATCGTATAGACTCCTGTTCTCCTCTTAATTTCATTTTGCTTTGGAGTCAAGACGACTGTTTTTCTGATTGACAACATGCATCCCGTAGGGTCTGGTCTACCACAGTGAGCAACGTGGAAGACCCTGAAGCAAATCATACTCTTTACTCTTCTTGGGTAGTGTTGCCCCATTGGCTGATAGCTAACCAGGCCTGGGCTCTGTTTACAGCTGCTTGTCTGAAGCCCTTTTTATCCTCCTGTATGTGAAAATCCTTCTCCCTTGGGGTATCTACCACGTCTGCATTCCTGTGAAAATGGAGGCCCCCTCACCCAATGCAGAAAGTCACTGGTAACCCTAGATGTAAGGATTCTGTCCTTAATTACATCACTAGCCTGTGACGGCATCCCAGCCTAAAAAGAAGGCATGCTCTCTGTGCGTTCTCTCCTTTTCTGCACTCTCTCCTTCCGTATTCTCCGCTCCATGCAGTCTTCTCTCTCTCTCTCTCTCTCTCTCTCTCTCTCTCTCTCTCTCTCTCTCTCTCTCTCTCTCTCTCCCTCCTTCCCCCTCTCTCCCAATAAAGCTCTAGAAAGGTAACTATGGCTCGTGTCTCTCCTCCAGCACTCTCTGTTGGCATGGCTGCCTCAGGTGGCAGCCAGCCACGAGCGCCGCCGCTTAACCAACACTAGGAGAATTTTTTTCTTCTTTCCAGATCATGCCCCACACGAGCAATCTCTCCACAGTTGTGTGACTCCCTGGCATAATTTCCAGTCTTTAAAGGGTGATTGTAGATGGACATTTCCTGTTCTGACTGCCCAGTCCCAAGTAAATACACAAAAGCTTATATTAATTACAAAATGCTTGGCCAATAGCTCAGGCTTACTACTAACTAGCTCTTACACTTAAATTAACCCATATTTCTATTCGTGCTTTGCCACGTGGTTCATGGCTTGTTACATGTTCTGCTTGCTTGTCATCTGGCTGGTGTCTCTCCTGACTCCACCCTTCTCCTTCTCATCATCCTTTGTTTGGTCGCCCCGCCTACACTTCCTGCCTGGCTACTGGCCAATCAGCATTTTATTAAACTAATTAAGTGACAAATCTTTACAGTGTTCAAGAGGATTATTCCACAGCAGGTGGTTCCCCAGTTAAACTTACTATTGGCTTCTCATCTGACCTTTGCAAAGGTCACCTCTCAGGAGTTTCCTGGAACTGCACTCCCTGGTTGAGGGTGGAGAGGCCATATAGATGATTCCAGTCTGTTCTCTGAAATATCTCCTCCCTCAGAATTCTTTGGACATCAGTCTTGTTTATGTACAGTAACTAAAACTAAAGAGTTTTTAATCCTTTATTGAAGAGTGGTTGGGCCAAAGTGTATCTCCCATCTCCTTTCATATTGATCAGTCTGGCCTCTGTGAGAAAAACTTGTCCTTCCTTCATATATATATATTGAGAATTTCATACATATAACAATGAAATATAATAATATCTATCCCCAATTTCTCCTCTCTAACTCCCTCCATATGCCCTCAGAATGCTCCCCTCCCAACTTTATGTCTCTTTTCTAAAATAAACAAATCCAATTAGTGCTGCCTATGGGTTTAGGGCCGTCCACTGGAGCATAGGAAGCCAACTAGTAGCCATACGCTAAAAAGCACTGAGTCTTTTTTGAAGGTGGTGGTGGCATCTGCCTTTAATCCCAGCACTCGGGAGGCAGAGGCAGGTGGATCTCTGTGAGTTTGAGGCTAGCCTGGTCTACAAAGTGAGTTCTAGGACAACCAGGGCTATATAGTGAAACCCTGTCTCAAAAAAAAAAAAAAAAAAAAAAAAAAAAAAAAAAAACAGACAAAACAAAAAGAATGAGTCTCCATTTCCCAGCAGTTATCCATTGTCAATAACTCCTCAGTAAGGAATGGTCTTGTGGAGTATTATTTTAACTAGGCAAAGATGTGGATACATTGACTTATGCTGCAGAATATTACTGTAGCTGTGCAAAGGTGTATTATTTTGTTTATGTTGTGTTTGTTTTGTCTTGCCTACTTAAGGCACCTGACTGGTCTAATAAAAAGATGAACAGCCAATAGCTAGGCAGGAGAATAGGTGGGGCTGGCAGGCAGAGAGAATAAATGGGAGGAGAAATCTAAGCTTGAGAAGAGAGGAGAGAATGAGAGAGAAAGAGAGGGACATGTCCAGGGCAAGAGCCAGGCAGCCGCCAGCCAGGCACGAGAAGCAGTGGAAGTAAGATATGCAGAAGGAAGAAAAGTAAAAAGCCCCGAGGCAAGAGGTGGATAAAGAGAAACAGGTTCATTTAACTTAAAGAGCTGGCCAGAAACGAGCCTAAGCTAGGTCAAGCATTCATAACTAATAAGTCTCTGTGTCATGATTTGGGAGCTGGTTGATGGCCTAAAAGAAAAAGCCTGGTACTGGGCGGGACCTGGAGACCCCCTCCCCCAATCTATGTTGGGTTTTTTGGCTAATTTGACTTTACGTGGGTGATCGTAACCACTGTCACGTCAGCTCCTGGGTGTGGCTGCCATGTCATGTCTAGAAGACAGGATTTCAGAGGACTGCCTGTTAGAATTCTGCCCTCACTCCAGCTGCATGACCTCACATGCGCAGTTTAGGAGGTAAGTACAGGGTCTTGGGTCTTACGTATTCAGTGTGCGCTGGTGACTGTGATCGCAGCCTGGTCACGCAGTCAGTGCGTGCGTGCGTGCGTGCGTGCGTGCGTACGTGCGTGCGTGCGTGCGTGGTGTAGCTCTGCAGCTCCACTTGTGCCTTAGAGAGCTGGACACAGACCCCACCCCCTCTCTGTTCTGCTCCCTCTTCCCCCACCATCGTCCCTCTCTCTGCACATGCTCCTTTCCCAGGCCTGGTTCTTTTCCCCCCACCCTAACCCCTCTTCCTCTTTATAAAGCTCTGAAACTGATACTGGGTTCTGTCGTGACCGGGACCTTTCCACGCGGTAACCAGCGCCGTTTATCATTCATTTCACTGCCCCCTTCCTCTGGCTCTTGAATTCTTCGTGCCTCTTCTTCCAAAGATGTTCCCTGAGTCTCAGTGGGAGGGGTCTTGATATAGCTATCATAGTTTGGCCTCTTATTCTCAGAGATATATAACTTTGCTCAGTTATACATTTCTCCAGTAACTGTAAATAGGAGCTTTTCTGACCAAGGGTATTTGAACTCGAGGTCTCACATAGCCTGGCATGGGGTGCAGCGTGTAGCCAAGAATGCACCGCACTCCTGTCCCCTCCCCGACCTCCTCAATGCCAGGACTCTGGGTTTGTGCCGCCACGCCAAGCCAGACCCTCCCCTTAAAAGCAACTCTTCTCTCCGTTCAGAG
Source organism: Peromyscus leucopus (assembly GCF_004664715.2). NCBI lineage: Eukaryota > Metazoa > Chordata > Mammalia > Rodentia > Cricetidae > Peromyscus > Peromyscus leucopus. Next base: position 11,241,636 of record NC_051071.1, on the reverse strand, counting down.
GTGTAGTAAGACCTAGAAATGGCCAATCAGAGTTAACACCAGCTACAGACAAGCGAGGTGTGTCCTTTGCGAACCCCAGATTTCTGCCTTCTCCCCTCCTTCCCTATTATCAGCCTGCCTTTTTTAAATTTATTTTTCTCCAATTATTGTTATTCTGACCCTAAGTTCAAAGTGTTTACAGCCATCCAACTTCTCCTTGATTCCTAGAGACAGTGTGGCCCGGCATATTCCTGTTCCCTTTAGTCTCCGGGTTCACTGCCTCATGAAGCCGGACAGGATGGCCTGCCACCTGAAAATCACCAAATTCCCTCTTCTGTCTGTTCATTGATATAACACCTCCAACTCTGGGGTTCTGATCAAAATTATGACTGGTCTTAAACAAATCTACAAACAGTTTCATCTAAGTGTCGGGGTTTGAGGGTAAGTCTAGGCGTCTGTAAGTCAGTCCTGTGGACTCAGGTCGATTCCTCCGTGCTTTCTTCTTGGCCTTAAAACTGGATTCAGTCCAACATGATTTATAATGAAGGAAATTTGAGGTAGTTGGTTTAGTGTAGCCAAGGCTAGAAATGCTGGCCTATGGTTCTCAAGGGACCCTCAGACCGACTAGCAGCGCCTGAGAACTTGTTAGAATTACAAAGTGTTGTTGGGGAGCCCAGAAAACAGCATTTTAATAGATAGTAATTCTCGTGCATCTTGGAATTTGAGACTCACAGCTCTAACCCACATGCTGCTTGCTTTTCCTTGTCCTTTTCCCACCTGACAACATGGCGGGCACAGCAAAAATGTACCCCAACTGTGAGTGCCTACGGAAATTATTCATGGAAACTGAATGTTTAAATGGTGCAATGACTCGACCTGTCCCTGCATTGGGCACACCTGCTCGGATCTGTCCATTGCTGATGTCTGTGAGACTTGTGTAGACCGAGGTTGCAAAGGCCTGGGGTTCCTAAAAACCTCCAACACCAGTCTCACTCCAGTGTTCTGTGCCTCGAGGTATAGACACTCGGAAGCATCTCAAGTCCCCAAAGCCGTGTCTCTGGGCTATGTGTGGGGCTTGGGATAGGGGAATGGTTGAGGTACAAACAGTTGCTCTCTGCTGACTTGGAACCAATGGAAAATAGAACTAGACCACAGTGAGGAATCAGTTTATCAAACTTATACTGATAAAAATGAATTGGAAAATACAGTTGGGAGTCTGCAGCCACCCTTGGGCTTCCTAATACTCCCCTCCCAAGTCAGATCTCCCCACCCTAGCTGTGCACCCCAACAACAGAGGCAGAGCCTGGTCTGGTGTCCAGACCCGGAGTGTGTGTGAGGGGGACATTTGGACTCCCCGGAGCTCGCGTGGCCTCCCCAGCTGCCCAGCCCGCTCTTGTGCTTGGTCCTCAGAGCAGAGCAGCAAAGCTACTGGCGAATGAGAGAAGGCTTGGGCCGGAGCCCTCGGGCATCTAGATATGAAGATTGAGAGAGAAGGAACTCCTGCTGTGGCAACAATGCCTGAGGTCAGGCAGAGACCTAGAAAGGGAAGAGAGGAAGGTCAGGACTGGGGCCTCAGTGAAGCTCACATTTAAACCTGTTTCTAGGAGGAAGTGAAAGGAGAGGCCAGGGAGGGGGAGGGAGGAGGAGCAGGAGGAAGAATCTCAGCATGTTGTGGGGTTTTTGTGTTGTGTGTGTGTGTGTGTGTGTGTGTGTGTGTGTGTGTGTGTGTGTGTGTGTGTTGGGGGCGGGGAAGTACTTGAGAGAGTCTCCTGAGTGGACAGTTATGGAGGAACAAACTACTGATGATCTTACTGAAGGATGGGAAAAGGGACTGGGCTTCAGGGCAGTCACTGGCTGCGCAGAAAGAGGTTCGTGTTTGTCCTATTTTAGCTACTACAGCGCTGAAGGACCGAGGCAAGGGAAGGAGCCCAGTCAGCCTTGCGGGTAGGGCTCTGCTGGTCTCTTGGGCACCTCTCCTTGAGCTGCACAGAGATGCAGCCTGAACTTGGGTGACTCTGCCTGGGAAAGACCACGGTGTTCCAAAGGTGGGACGGAGGGTAGTCAGTAGTGTCTGCGACACTGCGGGCTCCTGGGTCAGAGGTCAGAGAGTTCTGCTGCCCACTTAAGTGAGGCAAGCCACAACAGTTTATAAGTTTCTTATCCATTTATATCATGCCCACATTTCTGGAAAATCAAAATAAGTGAACTTGGAAGAAAGTGTTGAGTAGTTCTTTTAAGGACCTCACAGATCTCTTTGTATTTGCTTTCTGATGTAATGCTTTTGTTCTCTGTAACATTAATCCAATGAATAAAAATACTCCCACTTCCACAGATCTGGGGACTATGACATGTGCCTCATCATTCCAGGGCTCAGAAGGCAGAAGCAGGAGAATGAGAGCAAGTTCAAGGCCAGCCTGCTCCATATAGGCCATCTCAAAAAAGCATTTAAATGCCATATTCTGCAGATCTCTGAAGTATGAGGGCTGTCCAGGTATATCTAAATAGATAAACTTTGTTTCTAGTTACTTATTTTAAGTTCAACCCTGAAAACATATGCAAGGGACTGAGTAAAGCTTATCCCTGCAATTAATTACATCAGTACTTAGCATGACTACAATTAAAAAAATGATTATTTATGACTATTTAATGTTCTTTAACAGTCTACAATAAATAGCCTTAAAAACAATGATTTTAAATTAAAGCTTTTCTAGCATCAAATATGGGTTCAGTAAAAAAACAAAATAGCCACATGTTAATGGAAGGGTCATAAGTTCCTTTTAGTATCAATATAAAACATTTATATGACTCAAGTTGATTCAAAAAGCTTAAGCTTAACAAACTTAGCAAATACAAGGAGGCTAGACAACATTCTTAAGCCTGAATGTACCCTGGGTAAGGAGAAACATTCTCCAAGTCACTGGTTCTCAGCTTTCTCAATGCTATTTTGTAACTGCAGTTTTGCCATTGTTGAATCTCAATGCAAACATCTGACATACAGGTGGTCCTCGGCTACCCTTGTAAAAAGGTTTTTCAGCCCCCAAAGGGTTGAGACTCATGGAGTCAGGGCTGTTTCAGGTTATTGTCTTACTGCATCACAAGCAATGAACATCTCAGTTTCTGGTATTTGGTGCTTATGGCTGTGACTCTAATTTTTAGCCTTTTATTTTAAGTCCAAATATTAACAATATAGAGCATTTTATTTTAAATATTTATTTATTTATTATGTAAACAGAAGAGGGTGCCAGATCTCATTACAGATGGTTGTCAGTCACCATGTGGGTGCTGGGAATTGAAATCAGGACCTCTGGAAGAGCAGTGGGTGCTCTTAACCTCTGAGCCATCTCTCCAGCCCATAGAGCATTTTATAAACTGAAAATGTCCCACAGCCTTATAAATTTAAATATTTTAAAAAATGTTCTTAAAAAGAATAAGATGTCTCAAATGTCTTTCTGAAATATCAAAAATAAAGTACCTTTTTTTACTTTAAGAGGGAGAAAACATGGCATCATCACAATCTGTATAAAGTAAAACCAAGCTCCAAAGTGCAAACAATTCCAAAATTCAGTATCTGGGATTCATTCACAATCATTTTGGCTCTTTTACTTAGAGGCTTTGTGTGGTGATATTTTATTTGTGCTGAAATGTGATTTTATTTGTATGTTAATAAATAAAGTTGCCTGGGGATCAGAGCTAATAGCAAGCCATTTAGCAGAAGTCTGGCAGTGGCAGCACATGTCCTTGTAGCGATAACGCCCAGGATACCACCACTCATTCACCGTGTCCTAGCGAGGGGCTATGGATCAAAAAATAGAAACAAAAGACAGTGGGTCATTCACCTCAGCAGAATGCCGAATGCCGAATGCCGAATGTCATTTGTTGAAAGAGGGAGGAAACCTTAAATACAGTCTTACAGCACAATGGGAGAACCCCAGAGGGCAGAATTTTGCTACTGATGTTTATAGTCTTGCATCTAAGCTGTTAACACCCAATATGCAGGATACACAAATGAGAAACTTCCTTAAACATTCAAGAGGGTGGAAACTGGCAGGGAATTAGCATAAGGAGGACATCTGGTCAAGGTTGGCAAGTAGGCAACAGCTTACTCAAAATGGGAGGGCCAGGGCCCTACAGGTCCCCCCTTTTTACTAAAAAATGAGCTTCTGACTTAGGTTGTGTGGGACGTCAGCAGGTCACCTTACAGGTCATAGAGACACCTGCCCAGGCCACATAGGTGCTCTGCCTTAGGTTGGTAACCGCCCCTCAGGCATTACCCGTCTCTGAATACTCATTATCATACAGACTCAACCACATGAGCTATAGAGTTAACTGCTGCCAAAGATCTCAAAGTGGCACTGGGCTTGCAATCTGTGTGACACAGAAAAGACAAACGGAGGTCCTAACCCACCCATAGCCAGTAGGCTAAAGGCAACTGAGCCATTCCCTTCCTTAAAGAGCCTTATGCAAATTGGAGTCCTCATAAGATGGTATCCCAAAAGCAAATGGAACTTGAGTTTATAAATTTATAAATTTCAAAGCCAATCAAAATGTATATAACTATTGAATTAAATTTATCATGCCCAATAGAATGAAAGAGTAGTTAATTGCAGCAGCTACTTTTGCTGTCAGGGTCTCCACTGTGCTAGCTGTAGTAATCAATTATGAAATGGTAATCCCAGAAACAGTAGCAGCAGTGGCCACCACCACTATAACAGCAACAGTGGCAGCAGCACTGTCAAGTTCTCTTCTGGAGTGTGTGAGCATCCACTGGCATGGACACAATTCCAGGAACATGAACCACCAAGGCCCATATTTCTTGATCTCAGCATGACTTAAGCTGGCAGCTCTGCAAAAGAACAACTAAGAACCATAAAGAAAAAAACCAGACAGCACACAAGGAGCAGAACTAATGGTCTCAATAATGGCTATATTCAGGCTCGTAAATTTTAAGGTATCTTGAAAAAAGGCTAGATGATTTTCAGGAGGCCAATAAATGTTGCACAGAGACACTCCTGAAAAGCAGATACTATACCAGCTTGAAGAGGGTTACAAAATATGAAAAGGCTTAGCTGGCATGTTACTGTTAACAAATGGAGGTCAGTGACCTTCAGGGTTATCCTTAATCTCCAAGGTGTCTGGGTGACACATTCTCAAACATACTTGAAAAAGCAGTTACCAACATTACCTTCTGGAGAATCCAACCACATGGCTACAGTTCCTAGGCTTACATTAATGCTTGCCAAGGCTGGCCATATTGGGTTCTCAATCCCCATTGGCATCAGAAGGGGAGAGTTTTTCATGAAGGTCCAATAGGTCTCTGCCATGTTGGGCTTCAGCAGCAGCTACAGGGCACACACAGTGCTCAGGAATCCAAAGAGGAACCTCATTGTCCTGAGGAAAGACACAAACAGAATCCCGGGCCCACACCAACACCAGATTGGGTCCCCTCCAAGTGTCAGTAGAAAGATCCTTCTATCGCACCAGAGGATGATTTGCAACAGGAGCCCTCCAGTGCCTACTCCAGCAGAATCCACTGATAAAAAATTTAAAATATATAAAACAAGGGAAAGAATAGAATGTGGAGAAGAGAGATGAGCCCCTAGATCCCCCCTTTTTACTTTAGCAATATAAGTTTTTAAGTTACAATGGCAGTGTTCTACTATAGCCTGCCCTTGAGGATTATAAGGAATACCAGTCTTATTAATGATAGAAAAATCTTGGCAGAATTTTGAAAATCCCATACTGCTATAGGCAGGACCATTATCAGTTTATGCATTTTGGCACTCCCATGTAAGCAAAAGCATGAAGACAATGATTCTTTACATCTTTAACCTTTTCCCCTGAATGGGAAGAAGCAAAAATTAGTGAGGAATATGTATCAATAGACACATGAACATACTGTAATTTTTCAAAGGAAGGCAAGTGTGTGACGTCCGTCCATTTGCCACACATGATTAGGTAAAAGTCCTTGGGGATTAACTCCCAAATGAGGAACAGGTAAAAATTCCACACAAATAGAACATGATTTAACTATCTGGATGGCTTGTTCCCGGGTTATGCCCATATGATGACCAATAGATCCAGCATTAAGATGATAACGTTGATGCAACTGAGTAGCCTTTTCAAAGGCAGAACAAACTAATGTGACAGCCATACGAGTAATGGCATCAGCCCTCTGATTACCTTCACTTAGAGGTCCAGGCAATTGAGTATGAGCTCTAATATGGTACACATAAAGGTTATGTGAGCGGGACCATATGAGTCCTTGCACTTGCAATAAATATTCATGAATGGGAGAAATGGATGGTATGCAGGCTGCTGTCTCCAAAGGCATAACTGCATGTGCCACATATTGGCTATCAGTATAAATGTTTAGAAGCTCATCAGAAAACATCTGTAAAGCAAGCAACAGTACCTGTACCTCCACCATCTGGGCAGAAGTGCCCTGGACTTTCATTCTCTTACCAGAAACTACCACAGCAAAACCACATGAAGTGCCATCAGTAAACACCACACGGGCCTAAGGAATAGGAGTCATCTGTACTATCAAACTGACCCTGCATGGAGCATGTCAATATGGTCCAATCATTATCATTAGCTTGCAACCATGCTATTTGAGACTGGGTGTATGGGGTCACCACAATATCTGGCTCCTTACCAAAAGTTTGAGCACTGATCTTGATTCCCTTAAATATAATCTGAGCGACAGCCTATGAATAAGGAGTAATGGTTTTTACTGGAGAAGCTGGGGAATGTACCCATAGAATAGGACCTGTTTGCCAAAACACTCCAGTAGGTGAATGAGAAAAACAAAATATTCATAACCTAAATAATTATAGGGAAAAGATACCTGTACATTCTCTGGGGCTATTTGTAAATTAGCCAGGCTAAGAACCTCTTGTAATTTAGAAAAGGCATCCAAAACAAGTATTTCATCTTTAGCATCCAATAAAATATCATCCATAAGTCAATCACAATAAAATGCCGATGTTTAGGAATTGCCACAGGGGCAGGCAAACCAGGCTGTGTTGCTCCCATGAGAAGCATGATTTTATTTACAGCTCTATGATCTTGTAATAGCTGCCATTTTCCTGACTTCTTGTAGAGGCCAGTTGGGATCTCAGGATTCTTGTGAAATTATAGATATGTCCAGCACCAGAATCGAGTAATCTTTCAATCTCAATCCCATATAATTTTATTTTTAATTTAGGCTGCTTATCATTGATAACTGTTTATCAAAACACCTTTTCTCCTGTACTTCCAAAGCCTCCAGTTCCATATATAGATGCCATCTTGCATTTAAAATATGAAAGCAATAATAATTGAGCAATTCTATCACCAGCTTCTATTTCCATGGTCCTTTTTACATGTATCAATTATAAAAGCACTAAATACAATCTCTATAGGATTTGAAGAGGTAACTTTAGGAATACTCTTGAGTATTTTTATAAAATCTTAAAAATAGGATCCTTTTTTATAGATTCCCAAGTAACACATTAGCACAAATAGCCAATTATTAACAATGTGGACCAAACAATTTACCTGCATTTTATTTACTGGAAAAATAATTTTGTAACCTCTTTATCAGTAAGAGATTATTTTTTATGGGTTTATCTTAGCAACAACATTATTTAATAAGCTAACAATCCAATCCATTTCAGGTGTTATATTTCTATAGAATTTCCAAGAATTTCTAGAAAGCAACTTAAAGAGCAGAGCCAAATTTTCAGTAATGATCAATAGACAAGAGCATACCTAATATATAGTTCAAAATTATGAATCCTGTTCCTTTAGTTTATCTACCATGAAAATTCAAACATTTATCTAAACATTTATTAAGACAATCAAAAGAAAAAACATCCTTTATACAATAAATGATTAATATCCCTGGAAATTCAAACAGCATTGACTTAGCATTCCATGTCCTGACCGAAACCATTTTTCACCAGAAGTTGGGCCCTTTTAAACTTTTAGTGCCTGTCCCTCTCCCAACCTCTGCATGCTTGCCTGCCCGTGAGTCTGTTCCCCTCATTGGCCTACACCTCCTGCCTGCGTGTACCTGCCTGCCTGCTGCTCTGGGCTATCTTGTACACGCCTTCACTGCCATGCTGGGCGCGTGCCCCACACACGTGCACTCACGTTTAAATGTTCTCTTACTCCCATGAAGGGACTGCCTCATAGTGAATTATTCCCACCATTAAGGAAAAAAAAGAAAAACATTTCCCATGAAGGGATCCTAAATACTGAATTATTCCCACTCTGAGGGAAAAATGAACATTTAAACCAAAATTAAGCAAACAGACAACAAAAACTTCGACTCTTTGTAATTTAGATGCTGCCGCTCTGTGCTGGCAAGCAGAAAGAGCTCAGAGTTTCAGCTATCCTGAAAATTCTATATTGGAAAGAGCCCTTTCTTCCTCCATTACCACTGGGAAGAGGCTTCTCTCTTTCCTTCATCCTTCCTCTACAGGGCCCTAAATATCTTTAGGCCTAGCTTCAAAATTTTTCCCCTTTTTACTGGGAAAATCCTTTTTTCTTGGTTAAAAATTTTCTCCCTTTTCTAACAGGAAATTTCCTTTCCCTCCCTCTTCTCTATTGGGAAGATTTCCTTTTTTATTTAAAATCTTTAGCTGTCTTGCCCTATCTTAACTTCAGTGCCCTCCTGTTTCAACAGTCCAATTAACTGACTGTGAGCTAGCTGCACCCATTTCAATTCACCCTTACCTTCTCTTTTCTTTTTTCTTTAAATTGCTGGCCAGCCTTACCTTTCAGGTGTCCATCAGCAACGTCCCTTCTTTCTTGGATCTCGGTGGGACCTCCATTTGTAGTGATAACGCCTGTGCTACCACCACCCATTCTCCATGGCCTAGTGAGGGCCTGTGGATTGAAAAACAGAGACAAAAGACAGCAGGTCATTCGCCTCAGCAGAATGCCGAATGCCGTTTATTGAAAGAGGGAGGAAACCTTAAATACAGTCTTATAGCACAATGGGAGGACCCCAGAGGGCAGAAGTTCACTACTGATGTTTACAATCTTGCATCTAAGCTGTTAATGCCCAATATGCAGGACACAAACAAGGAAAGCACATTCCCTTAAGCATTCAAGAGGGTGGAAACTGGCAGGGAATTAGCATAAGGAGGACATCTGGTCAAGGTTGGCAAGCAGGCAACAGCTTACTCAAAATGGGAGGGTCAGGACCCTACATGCCCTTAATCCAACCACATGGCAGGCAGAGTCTCTGTGTGTTCAAGGACACAGCCAGCATGGAGACACATGCCTTTAATCCCAGTACCAACCATAGAGACCTGGAGGTCTATATAGACAGGCAGTGAAGAGAAAGATATATGGTTGGGTTTAGAGCCAATGAGAAGGCAGAACAGAAAGGCAATAAAAGGACAGGACACAGGAAGAAGGTCTCTCTCTCAGGGGCAGGATGACAGCGAGTGGTAAGATAAGGTGGTCTTAGCTCTTGGCTACTGCTCGACCTCTGGGCTTTTAACTCTTTATTTGGCTCTGTGTTTCTTATTTAATAAGACATTTAGAATTATATCTATAGGTGTGGATGGTTTCTTTGGCCCTACCCTTGGTAGCATATACATACCTTGTTCCATTTCATTGTGGCTGGTGCTTCTGGTGATCATCACTTGGCACTGGTATTTTCAAAACTGCTAAGGTCCACCATTGCGGCTGGACTTTTTGGAACTCTAGCCCTGCCGTATATTTGAAAACCTCAGCTGTTCCCTATGGTCCCTTCATATCTTTAAAACCATTCTTATGTAATAAGTAAATAGTAATGAACAAATCTTAAATGACAAAGTTTAGCTGCCAGAGCAAGCACTGAGGTCCAGTTTCATTATTTATCAAACACCTTAGTCACCTATTTAAATTCTCTAGAAGCTTGCTGTTGCACACTTGGTAAAGACATAAGTAACTAGAGTTTTCCTGCCTTTCCCACAGTCAGGACAAATCTCTGTCATCCGCCAGTCCCACAGCCGCTCAGACCCAACCAAGTAAACACAGAGACTTATATTGCTTCAAACTGTTTGGCCATGGCAGGCTTCTTGCTAACTGTTCTTATAGCTTAAATTAATCCATTTCTATAAGTCTAGACCTTGCCACACGGCTCGTGGCTTACCGGCATCTTCACATGCGGCTTGTCATGGCGGCGGCTGGCAGTGACTCCTTCTGCCTTCCTGTTCTTTCTTTTCTCCTCTCTGTTAGTCCTGCCTATACTTCCTGCCTAGCCACTGGCCAATCAGTGTTTTATTTATTGACCAATCAGAGTAATTTGACATACAGACCATCCCACAACAACATAAGTATTTAGGTGTAAATTTCTAAGTTAGCTTTTGTTAACCTGAATAGATCTCTATAACCTTAGTAAAAGATGGCTGCCAGCCTTGTGGCTGCCCATCAGGTCACCAGCCAAGATGGAGGAAGGCAACCTGGTTACTGTTTAAAACATGTTTTTCCTAAATAATTACTTGCACACATATTCACAGTTGGATCCAAGTTACATACACATACAAACAGTTAAAGCTAGCTTACATTCATACATATAGTTAAACCCAAGTCACATATATGTGTGTGTGTGTGTGTGTGTGTGTGTGTGTGTGTGTGTGTGTATGTGTGTGATCCTTTTTTTTTTAATTTTTCGAGACAGGGATTCTCTGTGTAGCTTTGCGCCTTTCCTTGAATTCACTTTGTAGACCAGGCTGGCCTCGAACTCACAGAGATCCGCCTGCCTCTGCCTCCTGAGTGCTGGGATTAAGGGTGTGTGCCACCACCACCTGGCTCAGAATTAACTTTTAAATTCAGTATTTGCAGGTATAAGAAACCACAATGAACATAGTTCACATTCTCTTTGACCTTCTACAACCTTCCATAAGACCCCTTCTGACCTTCTATAACCTCCTATATACCCTCAGTCCAGACATCCATTTCAGACAAATTTATCTCTTTCTTTTTTTAACATAGAAACTCTTACCAAAATCTTTCTTGTGATTTCCCTCAGTAGTCTAGAATATACTGTAAAGCTACAATATTTTAAACAAGAACAGAAATACATTCATATACCATTACAAGAATAACTCTAAATTTGCATCAGCACTGTACCATAGACAAGAAACTGTTGGTTAGCCTTATAACATAGCTGTGATAGCTTAGCAACCATAGGCAGTGACATTCCATTCCGCTCTTAGAACCAAACCTTGATCAGGTTTTAGCCCCAGGGCAGGTCTTTGGAGCCCCACCCATCAGCCTGGGAGATGGAAGAGGACCATCCACAGCATGGAGACAAAAGATTGTTATTAAACCCATATTCTCAAGTACATGAAAGCAGATGAGCCCTCCGACCTGTAGGCTACTCCTCTGCTGTGACCCTGGAGGGGCAGCTCTCCACCAGCCCCGCCCAGCTCAGACATGCTGATCTCCTAGAGGCCCCTGCTGGCTCCTGCCTGTGCTGTACCACAAAGCCTCTACCCTGTGGCTTCCTGCACAGGAGCTGGCCTCGAACCTGCTGAGGGTCCAGACCACCCAGTCCTCAGTGTTGCTGCCCAGGCCACGCTGCACCATAACAATGAGCCACTGCCTGGGCCGGCCTGCTGCCAGCCAGAGAGAAAGGAGGCAGTGGGCAGGGGCATCTTAGTGTGCCCCAGCTCAACCAAAGGGACCGTCTGTCCCTTATGCTGGCCATCCAGCCCCAAAGGCTGTCCGTGAGCAGCTTCCATTAGGAGTCATAACACACATACAAGCCCAGGCAGAAAACACACATACATGTGGCCACATTTACACGTTCATACAGGTAGGACATTCCAACAGAAAGGCAAACACAACTTTTTATAACACACAAGACAACAAAACAGCTCTCCTGGCACCCGGAGACAAAACCAAAACCAAAAAGACGCCAGCCTCACGCCGGTCCCATGGGAGTGACCCATGTCGTCTATACAAATCAAATACCTGTAGGTACTTACAAATTTGGGGCACTTACAAAAGGATATCCAAATGGCCCCTAAAGGCCCACTTACAAAAGGATATTCCAAGAGCCCATTTACAAAAGGATACCCAAATGAAACCAAACCAAAGTAAACACAGAAAACACAAAAGTAGACACAGGTAAGCATAGACACACAGAAAACATACATACTGGCTGGCTTTTCAGGCTCTATGGGCTGGTGGTCCCGGTGGGCTTGGGGGATCCTGGACAAGCCCCCAAATGTTATGCCCAGGTTGTGGGGACCCCCAAAGGATCACCATGGAGACTGAATCCCACATGTAAAAGCAAAGAGCCTTTATTTCAAGCTCCTGAACTTGGTCTCTCTGTCTGCCCTACACAGCGGTAAGAGCAGAGAGCCCTGAGCCCAGGCAGGGTGGGATTTTTATCATAGCAGAGGTTGGGGTGAGGGGATTTCCAGAGTTTAGGACCCTAACTGGCCGACAATTGTCTAGGGTTATCTATAAAACAAAAAATAGGTGTGTGCTAGACTCAAGGACATCAGGCCACCTATCTAATGGTTGGAATGTTTGGGATGTTAGGTACTTCCTCATTCCTGGGTAGTATCAGCTTAAGGCTTTTCCTGGATCTGGGTGTTGCCTGCCAGTAAGCCTGTCACAGAAGTTGTGTCTAGGCCCCTAAGCCTGTCATGGCTGCTGTGTGGTCAAGCTGTTTTGGGGCCCTTTACAGGTACATGCTCCATCTCCCCACCCAGAGGCCCCACTGTCCTTCCAGATCACATTCTGAGAACTTTGTCCCCACACGGCACCAGCCTCCTCTTGCCATGTCAGTCCTTCTGAGGGTAGACTGCACCCTGCCTGGCATGTACTCAAAGCCAGGGTGGCTGAGGGCAGCCATACAACCGGAGCAGCAAAGTGCCTGCAGGTTGAGGAGAGCCCTGTGATGTGACGAGAGCCACGGAGGGAGAAGAGACACTAAACACAGGCTGGGGCAGACTTCCCACATGCCCACCATTCTGATACCAACATGTGAGGAATTGGGGCGTTTGCTATTTTATTTCTTCTTTCCTTCCTTCCTTCCTTCCTTCCTTCCTTCCTTCCTTCCTTCCTTCCTTCCTTCCTTCCTTCCTTCTTTCCTTCTTTCCTTCCTTCCTTCCTTCCTCTTTCCTTCCTTCCTTCCTTCCTCCCTCCCTCCCTCCCTCCCTCCCTCCCTCCCTCCCTCCCTCCCTCCCTTCTTTCTTTCTTTCTTTCTTTCTTTCTTTCTTTTTGTTTTTTTTGAAAGACAGGGTTTCTCTTGTGTAGTTTTGGTGCCTGTCCTGGATCTCACTCTGTAGACCAGGCTGGCCTCGAACTCACAGAGATCTGTCTGGCTCTGCTTCCCAAGTGCTGGGATTAAAGGCATGTGCCACCACTGCTGCCCAGCTACTATTTTATTCCTTAAAAAGATCTTCCTTCCTTCCTTCCTTTTTTCCCCTTTTGAGTTCTAGATCTTAAAAAATAAAGGAGTAAGTGCAGAGGGGTAGAGAGGTGAGCAGAGATGTGAGATGTGGAAACCAACGAGCTTGACTGCTGGGTTCTACATAGATAGAGTCTCCCTGACTCCTAGACACCGGCCTCACTGCTGAGTTCTCAGATCCCCAGTGCCAGGGCAGTCTGAGCGGTGCTCCACAATGGGGTCTCAGATGGTCACACCACAGAGAACTCCTACACAGATCCCAAGTAGTTCTCGGTACCTCGGGAATTGCCGCACAAGGCTTGGCGCCTGGGAGAGTTCTGTAGTCTTTGGTTTCCATCAGGGTCTCTGCCCGTGGTGCTGTGTGAACCTGACTCAGAGAAGCCTCTTGCGTGGAGTCCCACCCCTACTCCCCACCCTACCCCCTTGTTCTGATGGTCCTCGATGCATGGTCCAATTTGCAGAGTGGCTCACAGAGGCTGTCCCCTCTGTTCTGACTGCTGCTGAGCACCCCCAATGAAGGAGGAGGGGTTTACCCGACTTTTCCCTCTGCTAAAATTGATACTGTCCAGAAATGGGTCTCCTGCCCTCCCCTTCCCCCTCCTCAGCCCTGCCCCCTTCCCCACCGACCGTTTAGAGTGTCTTTTGCTTTTCTGATATCTGATTTTCAGCTTCCCCAGATTATACTCTGGAGACAGTGGACTGTGCCTGAGTGTTGTCTGCCATCTTGAAAATAAAGTAATGCAGTATTCCTCCTTTATGTGTTGTTGAATGATGGAATGGATGCATCTGTTCATGTATATGCACACATGTATGGAGGCCAGAGGTCAACCTTGGCTCTGGCTGGTTCCTGAAGAGCCAACCACCTCATTTCCCTGAGAGAGAGAGAGAGAGAGAGAGAGAGAGAGAGAGAGAGAGAGAGGTGTATATGTGCAGGTGTGGCCATACTCATGCATGTGGAGGCCAGAGGAAGATGTTATCTCTCATTGTACCCAAGCTCACTGTTTAGCCTAGGCTAGCTGCGCGCAAGCTCATGTGATCTGTCTGCCTCCACTTCCACTTGTGGGCTACAGACATGCACAGCCATGCCTGGCTTTTATGGGGGTCTGACTATTGCATCTTGGGTCCTCTTGTTTTACACAGCGACCTCCTCAGCCCCAACCTTGTGTATCTGAAGCAGGGTCTCCCACTGACCTGAGCCTTGTGGAGTAAGCTGGCTGACTGGCTAGCAAGCCCAGGGACCCACCCGTCTCTACCTCCCTAGCTCTAGGATTCCAAACATGCACTATCATGTACGTATGGCTTTTTCACATGTGTTCTGGGGTAGAATTCAGGTCCTCATACTTGCATGGCGCTCTCTCTCTCTCTCTCTCTCTCTCTCTCTCTCTCTCTCTCTCTTTCTCTCTCTCTCTCTCTCTCTCTCTTCCTCTCTCTCTCTCCCTCTCTTCCTCTCTCTCTCTCTCTCTCTCTCTCTCTCTCTCTCTCTCTCTCTCTCATTTCATGTATCCCAGGCTGTCCTCAAATTCATTATGCCACCCAGGGTGACCTTGAACTCCTGACCCTCTTGCCCCTAACTCCCAGGGATGCTATGCATGTATCACCGTAAATCCATTCATGTGGTACTGGGATCAAACGTGGGGCTCTGTGCCTGCCACCCCCACCCTACACATAGCTTTCTTAGAGACAGGACCTCATGTTGCCCGGGCTCCTCAAACTTTCTGCGTAGTTGAGGGTGAACTCATGGTCTTTCCACCTCCATCTCCCATGTTAGGATTTCAGGCATGCATCTCCACATGGGGTTGAAGTGTGTCAGGATTGAACATAGGGCCTGGCACCTCCTGGGAAAGTACTGCTGTGCCAACTGAGCCACATTTCCAGCTCCCATGGTGGAGATTTTTAATGAGGACACTGTCACAACTTTGAAGAAGTTCATAGTGATGCAATCAGGCAGAGGACTTTGTGGATATGAGGAGACCATGATCGTAGGCTCCAAGAACAGAAACAGCCAAAGAGTCCACTCCAGGGCCTGCTTGAGGCAGAAGAGACCAGGGCAAACCCAGTTTCTGGGGCCCTTGTATTCCAGGGAGTCCTGGCCTTTGCTTTTCTTGTCCTTTCATTCTCTTGCTTACCCCTCCCCCAAGACACCCCCTTGCATTCTCTGTGTTCCTGGGAAGGCATACTAAGCATGTGGGAGGGACTACCAGGCCAGCATCGCCAGTCTGTTAAATACTACTTTCAGAAACGAAGGGGAGAACCAAAACTATTTGTCCTCCTAATAAAGTCTGTTCCTCAGAAGCCAAAGAGCTCTTGGGGATTTTCTTCAGAATTGCTTTTCTCCAAGGATATTTGTTTAGTTTTTTTCAGTTTTGAGTAGGGATGGATTCGTCCAATAACCCTGTATCTCCAGAGCCTGTATTATAATCAAAGTGTACTTCAAGTGTCAGGAAAACCCAGAGAACCAAAATGACAAAGCCCTGTTTTCAGATCTTGTTTAGTCCATGGGGGAAAGAAACAATAAACCAGATAAGGAACAACAAGGTCTGCTTGAGTGTATGTGCATGCACGGTGTGTATATGTGCATGTGTGGTGGTGGTGTTAAATGCTAGAGAGAAAATACAGGGTGCAGAATACAGTGGCCAGGGAAGCCTCCTTGAGAAGGTGGCATTTCGATGAAGACCTGAAGGGGAGGGCTCAGAGACTCGGGCATAAGGAGAAACATTCTCTAACTAGAAAACTGCAGGTATAAAGGCCACAGGTAGTCACATGCCTGGCGAGCTTTGGGATCAGTGCACAGGCCAGTGTGACTAAATCAAGAGCAAGGTGAGCCTGGAAAGAGCAAAGGTGAGGTCAGAATAGTGCAAGAGGGCCGTGTTGGCACATCCCGGGTCCCTACCACTCAGGAAAATGAGGTGAGAGGATTACCACCAGCCTGTTTGAGATCAGCCTGGCAATGTAGTAAACACCTCCGCCCCCCTCCTCCAAAAGCAAAGAAATATGTAAGTGGGTGGACAGAACAGAGAAGTCTGTTTGGAGTTTGATTGACTTTAAGACGGGAAGCTACTGCATGGTCTAACCTGGGGAATGACAGGAACTGGCTCATGTTTTAGCAGGGTCTCTCTGTCTGCTCTGCTGAGAATAAACTGTGAGAGGCAAGGGTGAAACCACTTAGGATGCCACTCTAAATAGTTCAGGGAAGAGGAAAAGGATTCTTAGACCAGGGCAGGGAACAGAGATGGTTATATTCTGGACATAGTTTGACAGGAGAGTTAAGAAGATTTGATAATGGATTGCTTGCAAGTTATGAGAAAAAGAAAGGCACCAAATAGATAAGATTTTTTTTTCTCTCTAAGCAAATGGGAAAAGGAATTTGCATTGAAGATTCCTGCTGGAGAGTGGATTTTTCATCGAGGAAGTCTGAATGTGCAACAGTATACATCCAATTGCAGAGACATTATTTGTAATTGTTCAGTCTGCCAACTACTCACGAGCCTCTCAACAGAACTGATGATACTCTGTTCTGGGGATGCAGGTCTACCTCAGAGGTTCAGGTGCTCAGACCGATCAGCTAGGCAGCCAGGAGCTGCTGGGTGTGTGGGGGTGGGAAAAGGGTTTCCTTTTGGGGAGAAGGAAAACTCAATGACCCTGTGGCAGATGGCGGGTAGCAGGAATGACCCTGGTCTTCTTCACACCTCTGAGTGTGGATAGCTTCTTACCTGGGGCAATAACAGCTTTGGAGACACTAGCTTTCAGGGACTGAGTGTTGTCTGCTGTCCTTCCTTAAGAAGCAATTCCTGGGCTGGAGAGATGACTCAGAGGTTAAGAGCACCGGCAGCTCTTCCAGAGGTCCTGAGTTCAACTCCCAGCAGTCACATGGTGGCTCACAAACATCTGTAATGAGATCTGATGCTCTCTTCTGACATCCAGACATACATGCAGACAGAACATGGTATACATAATAAATAAATAAATCTTAAAAAAAAAAAAAAAAAGAAGAAGAAGCAATTCCTAGGAGTAGTCCAAAAGACAAGTGGGACTCCATGGTTTTTGTCTGTTTGCTTGCTTTAAGAGAGAGAAAGAACATAAACTTGTGTGGGTAGGGAGGTGGAGATGGGGGAGGGGAAGAATAGGATCAAAATATATTGTATGAAATTCTTCAAGAACAAATAAAAACATTTTTTAAAAAGTAATTCCTCAGCCCTGAGGTTGTGAGCATGGGAGGGCTGTCTCCATGACTCATCTGTCTTGAGGCAGCATGGGCTAGGGAGAGATGCTCTCCCTCATCAATGCCCGAGGCAGGTGGGAGAGCTGGCCCTGCCCCTCATCAGCTGCAGCACTTGGGAGAGTGGCCCCCATACCTCTCCTTGGCAGCAGAGCAGAGCTGGCCCTGAAGATGTAGGTGTGGGAGAACCGACCCTGAGGATGTGAAGTCGGGAGAATTGGCCCCGTCCCTAGCTCATCACGGCAAGGGGTGACACCAGCCAGGGCAATGCTGGAGAGCTCACACTGGTGGCCAAGACAGGGGAGAGCTGGTGGGCTGCAACTACCCAGTCCCAGTCCCAGAACCAGGGTTATGTATTTGCCCACCCGACATCCACCCACCTGTGATCTGCTGGGGCACAGGGGTGGGGGGGTTGGGAGTGGGGTGTGTGGTCAGTCCCGTGGAGCCAGGGCTGCAGGATCTCCACGACACAGGGCACTCAAACCGGAGCAATGATTCTTTTCAATAATCACCTGCATGTAAAGATGGATGGACAAAGGGGTTTACTGTGTGACCTGCTGAGTCACACCGAAACTTCCATGACTTTCCCCTTCTTCCTTTTTTTTTCCCCTCTTTTTCTCTTAAATTTTATTTTGATTTATTTTGGGGTGAGGCAGGAGATGGGTGGGATCTGGAGGCAAGATGTGAATAAATAAATACATTTTAAAATTACTATAAAAAAGTAATTCCCTGCCAGGCAGTGGTGGCACACGCCTTTAATCCCAGCATTCGGGAGGCAGAGCCAGGAGGATCTCTGAGTTTGAGGCCAGCCTGGGCTACAGAGTGAGATCCAGGACAGGCATCAAAACTACACAGAGAAACCCTGTCTCAGAAAAAAAAAAAATCCTGAGTTTAATTTCAAGATTACTAATTAAAACATTTATAAAAGCTTTAGTTATTTTTATTTGCTTGATTATTTGTGGGGATTTTGTGACTTCTTTTTTTTTTCCAGGAGATAGGATTTCTCTGTATCCAGGAACTCATTCTGTAGACCAAGCTGGCCTCAAACTCACAGAGCTCTGCCTGCCTCTGCCTCCTGAGTGCTGGGGTTAAAGACTTGCTGTCTGGCATAGTTACTTGTTTTAATTTAAGTCTGTCTTTTTTTTTTTTTGGACCTTAAGAAAAGAGAAGAAAGACCTGGAGCTATTTAGCTCATTACTGCTGAATACCGCCCACCCCTGACAGCTTAGCAACAATCAGAAAACTAGCCAAGAGTCTTCTGAATCTTTTTAAAAAGCAACTAGGTCTGTGTTGAAACAACACAAGCCCATCTGAACAGGACATGCCTCTGGTCTGCCCCAAGGACTCCTGTGTCTACAGTACAATGTCTGCAGCCAAACTTATCCCCAGGTCCCGGGACAGGGGACCCAGGGCCATGAGCAGCAGAATCTGTTGTGGCAGCCATCTGGGCCAGTTCCTGCCATGACGGGACAGGGACTGAATTTGACCTGACTGTACATGTCTTTCTTTCTTCCTTTCTTTCTCTCTCTCTCTCTCCCTCTCTCCCTCCCTCTCTCTCTCTCTCTTTCTTTCTCTTCCTTCCTTCCTTCCTTCCTTCCTTCCTTCCTTCCTTCCTTCCTTCCTTCCTTCCTTCCTTCTCTCTCTCTCTCTCTCTCTCTCTCTCTCTCTCTCTCTCTTTCTTTCTTTCTTTTTTGAGACAGGGTTTCTCTGTGTAGCTTTGCGCCTTTCCTGGAACTCACTTTGTAGACCAGGCTGGCCTCGAACTCACAAAGTCTGTCTTTGTTTTAACGTGTGTGTCATTTTTCCAGTGCTGTGTCATCATCTGCTGGAGTATATTCTCAATCTTGTCCTATCTGTGAGGGACAGAAACATAAGCAAATTCCAAATACCTCCCATTCTCAGTTTTACTGAATCCAAGACAGGGTTGTTGTATACAGTGGGAGCTTTTCTCTCTCTGTCTTTCTGTCTCTGTGTCTCTCTCATCTCTTTCTCTCTATCTCTCCTCTTGAGAGACAGGGTTTCACTATGTAACCCTGGCTGTCCTGGAACTCACTGTGTGACCAGGCTGGCCTCGAACCCACAGAGATCCACCCTCTTCTGCTTCCTGGATGGTGGTTTAAAGGTGTGCACCACCAGGCCCAATGCCTCTCCATCTCTTGATCATCAGTCTGATTTTATAACCATAAAGCCGACAGATTGCTAACGCTCAGCATGCCCACAGGAGCTTTCACCGGTAAACCTGTGGGATTCAAACTCAGAAGTATTTTAAGTCTCTTTACGTTTGAATAGTTAAATAGCTTTTAAAAAAAAAAAAGATTTTTTAGTCCAGGCCTACTGTTTAGAGTAGGCTGTCCATGAATTTATGGTAATGCTGTGCCATAGTCCTTCCCCATGCTGACATTACAGGTATTAGCCACCACATCCAGTTTTAAAGGGGCTATTTTTATTATGTAACATTTAAAGTGTTATCATTACAATTCTAAACTCAAGGCAACATTTACTGTACAGATTTAATAATAAAGGACTTGAAAATTCATAAAGAGCTTTCCAGGTACAAAATATTCTTTATCATTGTGGAAATTATAATAACCATCCTGTAATATATATATAATAGTTACTGTAATTGGTTACTGTAATTTCTAAAAGAAATCTATTCCTTCATATCTACTGTTCAGAAAAGGGCATTTATTATGGTTGCCATTGGATTTGGAATGATTTTAGTTGCGTGTGTTACACAGAGAAACCCTTTCTTGAGAAGGAAGAAAATGAAGAGTAGTGAGGGGCAAACTTAACGAGCCCTTAAGGATCTGTTTTGTTAACTTTGGGTTTTGTCTCCCTTCATATGGCCTCAGATCAAACCTTAGCCAGTTGTTCTCAATCTGCCCAGGGACACTTTAGAAATGCCTCTGTCCAGGTGTCTCTGCAGATCACGTTCATCTCTGGCTCAAGGATGGGTCCCAGGTGTACCAGGGCTTCTGGGTGTTCCAGGGCTGGCAAACTGCCTCATGTGCAGGTTCTTCTGTGGTTGGGAGAGTCGATGGTTAGCGCCTGCCCTCACAGTCTCTCACTTGTTTCCTGCAGGTTCTGTGAGGCAGAACTCAGGTCTCTGGTGACTGCTTGTCCAGATCTAAGGGTGTTTCCTGTGAGACAGTCTGGCCTTGCATGCAGGTAGCCCCGCCAATCACAGCAGCCAGCAGAAGCCTGACACTCCCTCTCGGCATGCGCACAGAGCTGGCTTCTGCGCTACACAACAAACACCGACTCTGGTGCCCAGGCCGGATGCCAAGTAAGATAATGTACATTACACCTTAGTTCAGAGTAGAGAGAAAATGTCAGAAACCGTTAGCTAGTCTTATCTTCTTCATCTAAAACAATGGATCTCTCTTTCATTTAAGCTTGCAACCTACATTCTCAGAAGACCCATCTCGGTTTGTTTCATCTTAAAGTCTGAGGCTCCCAGCCTTTATGTAAAGCTCAGGAGGGACCACTGACTCGTGTTCGTGAGGGATGTTCTAAGCCAGTGGTTCTTCAAATGTGGTTGTGGGGTGGTCAGCAGTAAGAGTGTTGCCTGGGATCTGCTTAGTCAGCTAAACTCCTAGGATGAGTACGTGAAGTCCAAAGGCACAGGTCAGCGCCCGGGGGGTTCTCGTGTGTGCCTGGGATTGAGAACCAGTGCTCTTGGTCTCAGTTTCTCAGGAGACGTGGGGGAGCTCAGTCCCCACCCCTGACCAGCAGCGTTTGTGTACTTGGGTCACTCATACCCTGGGGTTTGGAACACACTCTTAGCTCTGCCACAATCGAGTGACAGGTAGGGCACCTCAAAGTGTATCCTTAGATCTCAGCTTCTCCTTCCTGCATCCGTGGGAAGCAGCCATTCTCCCCTGGGTAGAGATTCACTTTGCTAATCTCCTTAGAGTTCAGGCTAAGCATACATATCTTTTATTTTCCTAGAGAAGATGAAGTTATGAAGTCGTGGATACCTAAAACTGCCGTGACACCATATTTCACCTGGACTTTAGAAAATATTCTTAGTCTAGATTCTCTCATGTAGACTCCCCTTTCCCTCCGTGTTTGAATTCTTGTTTTGACAATCTATTTGTGGCTGCTTCAAAAAAATGATAAGTAATCTAAAATGCAGTGTGGGACTGCAAGGGGTTGTAAAAGCGGAGACTTCTTTTCCTTATCCATTGCTAGGCTTGGGTGGGTACCTCTATCAGATAAGGCAGATGAGTGCGTGTTTGGGGCGGGGCACCACCCCGGCAGAGGAGCTCTTGGCAGTGAACGGCAGCTGAGGGATGTAAAGTCGTTCTCCAGTGACATGGTCACTGGAAGTTACCCATGCTCCAGTAAATCAAAACCACATTCACATTCATGCAAACGACACTAATTAAACTCACACAGTCGTTAAAAAAGACCAAAAAAGTGACATTGAAGCAAGAGGGGTTTGTGAGATAGAAGAGAGGGTCCAGAGGGCATAGGATGGAGCACAGAAGAAGAGGGTCAGGAGGAAGGAATGTGATCAACATACGTGCATGTGTGACCTGATCAAAGAATTTTTTGTTTTTTTTTTGTTTTTTCGAGACAGGGTTTCTCTGTGTAGCTTTGCAACTTTCTTGGAACTCACTCTGTAGCCCAGGCTGGCCTCAAACTCACAATACTCGCCTGGCTCTGCCTCCCAAGTGCTAGGATTAAAGGTGTGTGCCACAATTGCCCAGTTAAATTTTTAAAATACTTTTAGCAAACATATATTCACAAGAGGAAAGCATCCAGATTTACTTAGTGTAAGTCTTCTGCAAACCTTAATAAGAAAACAAATACTGGAGAAACAGTTGAACGTGTGTATTTTATGATAGGATTGGTGGAAGAATTTCTTCACAGCTGTGAAGAAATACAATTGGATAAACGGTGTATGATCTAATTGTAGTAACCTGAGGGAACTTAACAGCTTATGTGTGTCTAGATTCTTTACTTGCATCTGCAAAATGAGAGGTTTCCTTCCTTTGAGTGTGGGGAGGTACCACTATGTTGAGGGTCTAGGACGTACTTCAGGGCAAGAGTGACCTACCTGCTTCTGTTATTTTCTCAAATCCCTTTTAGCTTGAGATAATCAGTTTGCCAAGATCAGGTCCTGGACCCGATCAGGCCAATAAGAAGTCAATATATGAGGGACGGGTGAGAGGCTCTGTGGGTAAAGGCTCTTGCCATGTGTATAAGCCTAAAGACCTAGGTTTGATCCCTGGAATCCATGTTACCAACACACACACACACACACACACACACACACACACACACACACACAAACCCAAACTGGATGCTATGGTATAAATCTTTAATCCCAACACACTTATGGCAAGATTGGAGATGGAGACAGGAGAATGACCTAGATCTTAGGCCAGCTGGCATGGAATATGTATCTTGGCAGAAACAAGAGAGACCACGCTTAAAAACAAGGTGGAAGGAGAGAACTGACTCCTGAAAACTGTCTTCTGACCTCCACATGTGTATGTGTGTATGTGTGTGTGTGTGTGTGTGCACATACTGTGTGTGCGTGCACACCAAAACAAAACAAAGAGGTTAGTACATGTACTGCGACTCTCTTAGCCTAGATGAAGCATAGTGATCCCAAAGGCTCAGCCCAGATGCTCTCTGCTTATGAAGCCTTGGCTGTGTCCATACTGGATGATGGTTCATGCGACCTTGGATGACAGTGTGTGTTATCTGCCGTTCCAGAAACCACTGCCCCAGGGTGTTGTGAGTTCATGTTGGTCAAGGGCTTGCAATGTAGTGACACAGTAATACTCGGACTATGATTATTACCATTGTAGTGGTTCTTGTTGTTATTTAGATGTGTGGGTGTGTCTTTCCTTCCGGAGTGAGAGCCTCCTGGGTGATGGAGAGGGCATCTTACCTACTGTTGTTTCCCCAGCGAAGTCTTGTACATGTGATGCTCACAACAGATTCTGACACATTAATGACTAGACTGCTTTGAACGGAATCCATGATTGATTACCATGAATTCAGTCATGGAGCCTTAACTGATTCTGTCAAAAAGAGAAGCTGTTGTGTCAGAGTGACACATCCCTTAGCCTCAGCCCAGAAGGCGTCAGAGAGAGAGAGAGAAAAAAAGGAAGTAAGGGAGAAATGTCACCAAAGTTCTCAGTGAAACCTAGCTCAGAAAAACTCTGACCAAAACCAAATGGAACGAACAGAGTATGTTAATGGTCATTTTTAGTAAGTCACAAGAATTTGAAGAAAGGCTATTTTAATAACTACAACAATTTCATTTTCCAAATGGTCTGAGAAATGGTTTCTTTTATAGTCTCAGGCCAGCTTTCACCTTTTTTTCAGAAAGCGGTCTGGTTTCATCTTCAACAGGCTGTGGAAAAAAGGAACAAGCCTGCGTCTTAAGGCTGCCCACAAGAGAAGGCCACACTTGGGTTGGGTGCCATCTGGAGGGTTATCCAGCATCGTGTGCCAGGAGGAAGGGGTCTGGTGTGGGAGACAAACGCACTGATTCTCAGGCTCATGGGAGGAATATCAGCGGACTGCAGGGAAACTGTAGGCCCCTCACTTAGCCCCAGCCTCCTCCAAAGCCCAAAGGGACTTCAGTAGTTCACACTTACAATTTTGCATTAGTAGTCATTGGAACGGCTTCCCAAGTGTTGTGGATTTTCGGCAACATGAATTGCGGGCCCAGTCCTGCTTCTCATCAGGGATATAATTGTCCTTCCAGGTTAGAGGCTCTCACTTGGGGGCGATTTTACTCTCGGGGGACACTGGCAATGTTGAGTCACACCCGGAGGAGAGTGATGGGGCTGCTATTGGCATGTCGTGTCTAAAGACCAGAGATGCTGTTAAACACCCCATTATATATAGGACTGGCCCTTACAGCAAATAATCACCGGGCCTCTGTGCCGAAGCGCCGAGGTTGAGTACCCCAGCTCTCAGGCACTTCTTTTCACTGCAGATCAACTGACCACCCAGGTCGTCAAGTGAAATGATCAGCAGATAGGGTGTGGTGACGTTCTCAGGGCATTCTGCAGTCAGAATCCCATAAAAACCATCGTTCGCCACACACCCGGCTCTTCCTTCAAGAGCGATATGGCCCCATGCTTGGCAGTGAATGTGACAAACGGGGTTCTAGGTCAGCATCTCTGCAGTTAAAGCCATCAACCACCTCCTTCAGAAATGTGAGTACTGGTGAGGAGCTGTTACCACAGCTGTGGGCCCCACCTCCAGGCCCCGGGGGGCCCACCTCCAGGCTGGGTGGGACCCAAGCCTTGGTGAAGTCCAGAGTGACAGTGCGCGGCCCCAGACCCCACTCTCTGGCCCTGCCTGTTCTCCCGTTGCTCTTAGCGTTCCCCCTAGGGCACCTTAGGGTTCTTTCCCTCATGGTCCCTTGGTCCCCTGTCCTTCAGGCCCCCACACCATCTTCTCCCCGTTTGCTTTCTGTAGCTCCCCTTGTCTTCTACTTTCCTGAGTGATAAGAGTAATTCTCATCGCCGTCAGTGATGCGGCAGCCACAAGCTCCAGGCTGGTGGGATGAATCTGCTTCTTCTTCTAGGCCAGTACCATTCACTGTGCTTTGCAGATGGTGAAGCCAGGGTGTTGCCAGCCTTCTAACTCCCTCCCAGTCACAGCGTGGGCGTTTGGTCCCTGCCCTGCCTGTCTCCAGCAGGAACTCCTGACTATCTCTCCTTCTCCTGAGACCTGTCTACACTCTCCTGATCGTGTTTTCTTCACCAGCACCTCACCCCACTAACTTCGATGCGTCTCTTCCTACACACGGATTCATTCTACCCTGGTCCGCCAACATTCTCCTGCCTCAGTTTCCTAACTTCACTGTCCCAAAGAAGATTGCTTCACTCCGCCCACATCTTGCACTCTCCTGCTTGCTCTTGGCCTGTCCAGTCATCCTCCGTGAATGTGGTCCAGCTCTCACATGTAACCCTATGCCTCTGATGACGTTGTGCCTTGGGTGCCCTGACCCCTGTGGATGGACAGCATGCCTCTCTTTCATTGTGCCTTGGACCATCCCTTGCAGAGAACAGGCAACTGTGAACATCTCACCAATACCAGGAACTAAGCACCACTCAGGGGCAGGAAAATGGCTGAGCCAGGACTCCTAGGGAAATTCCTTTGTAATGGAGCTCTGTTTAGCAGAATGACGACACATTGTTGACATATTTAGATCAGTGATCACCTCATGGAAATACCATTTCACTGGGGACTGAGATTCGAAGCCACTAACTTCATATCTAAATGTCACTTACCTCTTCACTGTAACCGAGTCTCTGAGAAACAGAAGCACATGACTACGAGCTAGGGGATTCAATTCCTGTTTTTCCTTCCTGTTTGTCCTCTGCTAAAGCAAAAGAGAGAGAGAAAAAAAAGATACCTAAAGAAACTTCTTGGTATTGCTATCCTGATACAAGTTGCTACTATGTATGTAGAAATGAAGTTTAACAAAACAAGCAGTTTTTGAGCTGTTGGCATTAAGTGACATTTCTTTTTAAAAGGGAAGTGTAGAACAGCTGGCCTTGTGTCTGTGTCTAAAGGCAAAGACCCTTTCTGGGGGCAAGCGCATCTGCATACCCTTCCCACTGATCCGGTTGATGGGATCTCCACCGGTTGGAATCAGTGAGCTTCTGCCTCTCACTCATCAGCCCATTCCTTAACTCAGCCACTGTTTAACAAAACTGTGTGCCCTGTGACTGGACAAGTGACAGCTCCATGTCAGGAAGTGCTGTTTAACCTGACACTTCACCTTCTG
Organism: Peromyscus leucopus; assembly: GCF_004664715.2. NCBI lineage: Eukaryota > Metazoa > Chordata > Mammalia > Rodentia > Cricetidae > Peromyscus > Peromyscus leucopus. Next base: position 11,215,260 of record NC_051071.1, on the reverse strand, counting down.
TATGATAGGAGCTGGTAAGACAGACTAAGGTGTGGTGGGAGCAGGGTACAGATCCTTCTCTCGGGGCAGCTGGACAGAGAGGGTTTCTAGAAAAAGTATCTCTTCAGGGGAAATCCAAGTGTGTCAGAGGAAGGGAGAGGGGCGGTGATTCAGGGAGGGGTTGTTCCCCACCAGGGAAGGCTTAGGTCCAGGGGTGGGGGTCAGAGGAGGAGAATGGAGAGGGCTTAATGTCATAATGAATACTTTAGTTACATAAAATTAGTGCCATTTTCTTCCGTCCTGGGAATCAAATCCAGGGCTTTGTGCATGCCACACAGGTGCTACAACTGAACTACGTCGCCAACCCTCTGTGGAGGCCATTATCATCCCCATTTAGAGATATGGCAGCTGAGGTACCAAGAGGTTCAGTAACGTAGATAATTAGTAAAGAATTACCATATTCTATGTTAGTAGACTATAGATAATATTAAATTATAAATACTCAGTTGATTAATCACTACTCAGCTGCTACAGAGTAGGGTCTATCTCGACCTGTGCCCATAATGGACACAATATTGTCTGCCATCCTGTCTTTTCAAAATTCCCACCCCGAAGTGTTTGGTGCCCCACGAGTAGATGGAAGCACTGATTTAATAGTTCATGGGAAGCCTGAGTGGAGGAAATGCCAAACCCAGGAGACCTCTTCTCCCTCTACCTGCTGTCTTCCAAGAATCAGACTTTGGCAAGACTACTGCTCTTTTCAGAGGAACAGTCATTCAAATGCAGGAGCAGATAGCACCAAGTTTTGAGCACCATTAACTGTCAAGGTGGCATGGAGGGAGACATTTTGGAGGGTCGAGTCTATGCCCCATGAAGAACAAATAGCCTAGAAGGGACCAACCAGTGATATACTCAGGCATCTTTTTTGCCTGAAAAGGTTTCTGTGATCACTAAACCCTTTCTTTTCTGTCGGGAATGACTTAACTCTCGAGAGCTCCGCATGAGAAGCTCCCCGCTTTCAATTGCCGGTGACCTAAGTGAAATCACTGAGTTGACTCAAGGAGTCACAGGCTTACTGAGAGAAGCTGTTTGCTCTAAGTCAGGGACTGTCTTAGATATAAGACAGAGTCACACCCCGTCAACATATGTGTCTTAGGGGAAGCTCTAGGACTGTAAAAGCTTCGAGCAAAGACTTCAGAGTGGTGAAGTGTGTGGACAGTTTACTCAAGCATGGGACGTGCTAGTGACTTCTCATTACCACATGTTCTCTCGGGTAATTTCCCCCAGTTAAGTGAAACCTTAAGTCACTGAGAAACAATGGATTCTTTCTAGAAAAATGTTTGAATTTGAGAAAGACAGTGAGTTGCTCTTCCTCAATCATAAGCTCATTTTCCTTTATTGGGACCTTAACTGCTGAGGCTGGCTGGAATCAAAAGGCCCATTTCCAAACCATCCTGTGGTAACATGGATGGAGAGTTACTTTGTGTGTTTATTCCCAACACTAGTAGAGTTGATGAGTTGATTGTTTAGAGAGTACACATGCGTGCGCGCTCGCACGCACACACAAACACACACACACCACAGATTGGATAACTTGGCCCTCTATGTGTGTGGATTCAACCCATTGTAGGTCAAAAATATTTGGACATACATTGTAGCTGTACTGAACATGTACAGACATTTTTGTTGTCATTATTGGCTGAATAATACATAATAACTATTCACATTGTATTTACATTATATTATAAGTCATTTGAAGATGTACTTAAGTGCAATTGTCCTCTGCCTGCAGGAGGCTGAGCCCAGGATCCCCTCAGACACTAACATCCCAGGCTTGTGTTTCTTATTCTTGCGGAAACTGGATACTGTTTATCGGATAGCTCTCCCGACTCACTTGCCCATCCTGCTGCCAAAGAATGACCAATAGTTCATCAACCCTTTCCCTAACACTTCAAAATCCTTCCTCTGCTAGATCTGATTCCTCTTGGGCAAATGGACAGAGAGGTGGGTTAATAATAATACAGCTTGTTAAATTTCTGTGTACGACTCACCACCATGAAAATTCAGGAATGTGAGTTATAAAATGATTAGTCCTTTTTCAGCTGGCCATAGGTTGTTACTGCCCTTTAGGAACAAATTGTGGTCAGAAACTGAGCAGTTAGCAAGGAGCCTTTATTCTTGTCTGCCTCTCTGTTGCTACTGGTCTACTTATAACCGTAGCTGGGAAGCCCGTGGTGTGCTTCCGACTGGGGGTCATTAAAAGAGTCATTGAATGGGGGTTGAGAAGAAAGGAGGTGAATGTTAAAGAAACCCAACCCTTGTGTGTATTTACAGCTTCACTCATTACCTCCATCTTGAGAGTTCCCACATTTATCCTTCAATACAGGCTTTTCTCAATCTCTCAAGCTGGAAATGCCTACCTGTAATATGTTCTTGTTATCTTGGGGGGGGGAGTTCCAAGGGGGAATTGTAGCATCTCATGCTATAGCCCAGCTGGCTCAGAACTCACTCTGTAGTCCAGGCTGACCCCAAACTAGTGCATGGTCCTCCTGCTTCAGCCTCCTGAATGCTGTGATTACAGGCGGAAGCCACCACATCAGGCTGTTCTCGGTTATCTCAAACACACTTGAAATGTTCTTCTTGGTCACAGAGTGCCCAAGTTAGATGTGGCCATAGAAGAGACTCCATTTTCTAGCTTCCCTTGCAGCCATGGATGGACAAAAAGATGTAAACAAGTTATTCAGCTGAGCTTCTGGGGAAAGTCCTTGAGAAAAAGGCTGACTCAAAGAGTTTTCCCATCTTTGTCTGTCTCTTTGTTCTTCCTTCTGCCTGGCATGTGGACCTGACAATCAATCCTACAGTGATCATCCTGAGACCACAGGAAGAGTCCCAAGAAGCAGCTAGCATGAGTGTGACTGACACAGGGTGCAGGTGACAGAGCCTGGGGTAGCGGTTCCTTTTCCTGTCTACAGAACTTCAGGGGAGAACTTAAAATTTGTGTCTTATTCCTTCTTACGTGTACTTACTGGCTGATCACAATTCCTAACAGATAGGACGGCCTCTTCCTGCCCCTCCAACCTATCAGCCACCCCCCTCATCTTCTCAATCACTGCTTCTTGTCCCCTCCAAAACTTCACCATGTTCTCCCTGCCGCTTAGCCTTCTCACACACCGTTTTCAGGGCCTCCATTCCAGTCATCTCTTCCCTGACCTCCTCCATGGACTCTTCCCCACTGTCGACTCCCAGAACCTCTCTCTGTTACACCTGTCTTTACTGTGATTTTACATTAATCTCTCACTAGTTTCTTTTCTTTTTTTTTCTTTTTGAGACAGGATCTTATATTGTAACTCAGGCTAGTCTGGGACTCATGTTGTAGACCAGGCTATACATTAGCCTTCTATTTTCTCAAACCCAAACTCAGTTCTGCCTCAGAGGCTTTGTACTGCTGTTCCCTTCTGCCTAAAACTCTGGATCCTGGCAAGGCTGGCCTAAAGCCAGCAGGGGTGCTGTAAGCATAGATCCAGTTTGTGTGACGATCATGAGCGGCAGGTGGGTGAGGGCTGAAATCAGTCAGAGTTCTGTCCCTGTATCATAGGCCTTGAGGAAGAGGTTCTTATTTCTTCACCAAAGATAGCAGGACATCTAGATAGATTTATTTTTTTTTTTATGCACCATAGAAAGTGAGTTGTGGCCCATGGTGGAGAGCCTCCGAGCTGGAAGGCTTTCTTCTCTGCTGGATGATAACCCATGGCTAACTCTAGGCAAAGCTCAATCAGTAGCCAGCTGGTGCATCCGAGTGAGGTAAAGGGAGAGAAAGCATCTTAAAGGCTGATGCCAGGCTTTGTTCTGTTTCTTAGTTCATTTACTTGACACTAAGCACTTCATTGTCCCATAAGGATATTCTGAACTCAGGGAGTTGATAATCTTTTCTTTTTGTTTTTGGGTTTTTCAAAACTGGGTTTCTCTGTATAGCCCTGGCTGTCCTGGAACTCATTCTGTAGACCAGGCTGGCCATGAACTTACAGAGATCCGCTTTATGTGCTGGGATTAAAGGTGTGCACCACCACTGCCTGACTTAGTTGATAGTCTAGAGGAAGGCACAGAGAAATGGTCACCCCAGCATGAAATAGTCACAGTGATGGGGCCAGGAAGGAGAGGTGGGTGGGGTCCTGAGAACTCATAGTGCAGGTAGGAGTATGTGTGGGGGGGTTGACCTATAGCACAATGGAGGAAGTGGTTCTGGTTGAGCATAGCAGGATGGGTATGAGATCAGTGGGCGGAGAAACGATGAGACCCAGTGGAAGGTGGCCTGGTTCGAAGAGTCACGGAGTCCTGGTCTCTATTTGCACCTAACTATTCCCACAGGTGTTTCCAACCTAAGAAAGGCTGTCATTCACCACTGTGGTGACTTGTGTAGACCATTACAGGAAGTTCTTTTTCAGGGTCCAACAGAGTCAAGGTGTGTTGGGGCAGGACCCTTTTTGCTCTCAAGAGCTCACTGTGCACATCTCTTTCCAGCTCAAAACTCAGCGCTGTCACACTGGTTGGGAGGAAGAATAAATATATACCAAGAAAATCAGCAACTGTTACGTCAGGGATTTTTAGTTCTCCTGGGAGAGATGAGGTCCAACATTTACCAACACGCTGCTGAGCGTGGGCCTCCTCTTCTACTTTCAGAGACGCTCTATACCTTGAAGCAATGTAAGTCTCCTTGAAAAGGTTGATAGCCTTTGGATCCTGCCTGAGACAGCCAGAAAAAGAAATGTTGCTGATCTTCCTGTCATGTGAAATGCTCCCTGGAAACTGGTTTCCAGAAGCACAGCTCTGAAGTGCCGTAAGTTGAGGAGTCCAAGGTGGTTGGATTTGGTCAGTCATCCTGGCTGGTCCCCTTCATAATCACATATTGTTGCCAGGTTCTAGGGCAATGAGTAGATTCTGGACACCAGGACTTCATCCTTCTCCTCTGAGTAGAAGTGGCTGGCAACAGAGCGTAGGTACAAAGCCCGTGCGTAGTCCCCCCACCCTGCTTTATTAGTCTGCTGCTCTGGAGAGCTGGGCCTGTTCTAGCCGTCTTTGGATCTCTTGCAGTATCTGACATGGTACCTAATTCATGGCCAATCTCTCACTACAAAATGGTTTGGATTTTGATTTAATCAGCATCACGAACGAGAACCCAGAAAGTCTACACAGCCAGATCTTGACCTCGCCTCAGCTCTTTACTTTGTAACTTTTCTTTCTGCGATTTCCTGTTTCCCATAATACACTCAGCTCAGGCAAGCTCTGGAAAATCTTCCCCTAGACCCAGGACTGGAGGGGTGTGACACTATTTATCTCTGTAATCACCTCACCTGTAAATGTCTACATCTTGTTCAGCCCCTCAGCCCTGGTCCCTGGTACAGTGTGAGGCATGGACTGGGTGCCCAGTTAAGATGTAACATGTGGTACTAGTACAGAGAACTGAAATTCAGCAAGACTGGAGAACACCACACTTCACAAGCTCCTTGCCTGTGTGAATCCTGGGGTGAGCCTGTCACTGTGGCACTCAGGGGTGTGTGCTACAGGGAACTAAGGAGAAACAGGCAGAAGGGAGGCTCTCTGCCCCATCTTTGCCCCGATGCAGGTCATCAGTGTTTAAAGATACCCTCCCCCCACACCTTCCTACAAAGAGAGAAGAAGCCAATCACTAGAGGCAAACAGAGCCTTGAGTAGAAGGAGAGACCAGAGGGAACCACCACATGCAGCCTACCCAGCAGCCCCGCCTCCCTCAGGGCCTGACTTGTTTCTCCCCTAATCTTGTAGTAGTTAAACTTTCAGCGTTGCCACTTAAGGCAGAAAGGGTTAGCCCTGGCTCCCGGTTTGAGGAGACCCAGAGGTGCTGTTTCTGTTGGGATGCTGTGTGATCCAGGCCCTGCCTTACACCTGAGCCCCTCAGCTTGGACAGCCCCTGTTGTTCTGGCTTTTACCAGTCCAGTTCACAGGAAGACTTCAGAGGGTAGTGGCACAAAGCCTGTCCTTCCTCCTCCAGGCGTTACCAGGTCTTCCGCCCTTCCCTCCCTTAGCGCTCTCACGTCCTGTGAAGGTAAACAGAAACTGAGGACCGGCCTTATCCTCTTACCCAAAGTCACACAGCTGATAACAGCTTTAGGGTCCACATGGGATTCTCTACCTTCCTCTTCACAGCGACTTAGGGGTGGCCAGAGCTGTAGCACTCAATTTTAGAGATTAAAACTGTTTATCTTAAAGACCCCTTTCTCCAGCCTTCACAGAGCACACAGATTCCTTGACTATGGTAACAGCCGAGGACCCTCCGGTTTGGTTTGGGAGGCTGAAAATCCGATTATCATGACACCGGCTCTGATGGCCCCTGCTCCTGGACACATCCATCACATGACAGCGAAGGGAGCAACACCAGGAACATTCGAGAAAGAGAGAAATCATGTGGCAAGACGGAAGCCAGAGAGCACGAGGATGAGGCTCCCGGCTGGGAGCAGCACTCTGGTGGGAGCTAACACTCCAGAGGCAGTGCCTCAGTGGCCAATTCCTTCCACTAGGCGGTGGGCTTCTGGGGAGTACCAACACCCCTTAACATGCCGACACTGGTGAGGACCACCCTTCCAGAACGGGTCTCTCGGGGATGCAATCAGACCGCCTCCAGCAGAGCATGGTCAGCTGAGACCAGTAAAGCCGGCTTAGAGCAAACAAGACAGCTACACCCTGTGTGGGGTGGCCAGGGTGGCCCGCGGGGGCTGGGACAGGGACGCAGAACTAGACGCTAGGAAGCCCTATTTTGGAGTCAGCACAGGGACCTAATGGCCCGGAGAGGAAAAGAGTATCTCTTCTCAACTTTTGTTGAGGGAGGAAGTGATGAATGTCTCCACCAACCCTGCCGGGGCGCTGCGACAGATCAGATCTCCCTTGGAGGAAACTCAGGAACCACATGACAGCCACCACACTGGAGGCTTGCTCGGCGCCTCACGCCGCCGCGTGTTCTCCTTTAGCTCATGTGCGATGTTTCCGCCCCAGCAGACATTCCCTTGTGACAAGTGGAAAGAGAGCTGAAAAAAAAATCTGGAAAGAATGAATGCACCCAAGAGAGAACAGATATCAGGAGCCCGGTGGGGGGGGGGGGGGACGGGACGGGGACGACACAGGCGGGAAGAAGGGGCTTCGAGAGGAAGCCTGCAGCCCAAACCCATGTTCCCTTAGCCTGGGCTTCCGATGCCCCCCAACCCCCTTCCCGCTCCTGGAGTAGCAAGTGGTGGTGAGCTGGGAGAAGGGCCACCGAGCAGGCACTGCCCTAAACTACACACATGGGCAGTGTGGCACTCTGACCAAACCTACTTCCAATCAGTGACCCCAGCCAGTCTCTTGTCCCTTCTCAGCTCCCCCGCCAGTCTCCTTTGCTGAAAAGTGGGAGGGTTAATAATGGTCCCGGAATTGGTGAGTATTTATAACATAGAACAAAGCGTAGTGCAAAGTCTCCCTATGTGAGCACACTGGCTTTATTTCTGCAGCTGACACCTGCCCTCAAGCTGTCTGTCCTACAGGGGAGGTGCCGCCTTGTCATTAATGCTTAAGTGACAGACTGGAATAAACACAGTTTTAATGATGGTGCCTGTTCTCCAGACTTCAGGCAAGGATGCTACTGCCCCCGTGGGGCTGTCATTTCTTGTTTTGTTCATTGCCTGTCTGTTCTTCCTCCTCAGAGCCCAGCTCTCAGGGATGTGGAAGGAACACTGTCCTTGGGGTAGGGTGCGGTGTGGAGAGGAAAATCTGATGGAGCTCCCCATGACTCACGGGTTGCTCATGCTTAGACAGGGAGCCCAAGCTGGAGTATTTGGGCCACGACATGAAGCTGTTTCCACCTGGGGCAGGTGTGGGCCCTGAAAACCACGTGCTTAACCTTTGTTCCCAGGTCACACAGCACTGGTCATCTGGTGTAGCGTCTGGGGGGAGGGGAGTGTCTAGCTTATTTGTCCTGTTTCTAGTTTCCCAAAGAGCCTTCTTTCTTTGTGGAAAGCCATGGGGTGTGTTATTCTGAAGCCCCAGGTCACTCTCCAGAGGTCCATGCACAGAGTCTTCCCTGGAGACTGACAGCTCAAGGTGAGAGTCTTGCTGTTGGTGGTGGTTTGGCTCTTTTGGGGGACCCACCACCCAGCTCCCAAGTAAATCACAGATGGAGGCTTATTCTTCATTATGAATGCCTAGCTTTAGCTTGGCTTATTTCTAGCCAGTTTTTCTTAACTTTAAGTTATCTCATCTACCTTTTGCCTCAGGGCTTTTTCCTTGTCTTACTTCTGTATATACTTACTTTCATTTTTACTCCGTGACTGGCTGGGTAGCTGGGTGGCTGGGTGGCTGGTCCCTAGCATCCTCCTCTCCTTGTTCTCTTGCTCTTTCTTCTTTTCCTCCCAGATTTCTCCTTCTATTTATTCTCTCTGCCTGCCAACTCTGCCTATCCTTTCTGCTGCCTTGCTATTGGCCATTCAGTTCTTTATTAGACCATCAGGTGTTTTAGACAGACACAGTAACACAGCTTCACAGAGTTAAACAAATGCAACATAAAAGAATACAACACATCTTTGCACCATTAACCAAATGTTCCACAGGATAATCAAACGTCACACATATTAAAATAATATTCCACAACACCTTGCAGGAGGGACATGGGTAGGCAGGAGGAGCCAAACTCATAGGTTGTCTGTCTCAAAGGCAGCTCCCAGCAGTAGTGGCAGGCACCCTGGAGCCAGCACGGCCCCTTGGAAAGGGAGTGCACGGCCAGTCTTGTCCCCGCATCGGCTGTCAGATGACGGCTGCCCTGGAGCCAGGCAGCGGCTCTCAAGTCAGGGCAAACTCTACCGACGCTGTGCCCTCAGCTCCAGCAGCCAACCTGTCCGGCAGCTCGGCGTCGGGCACCCATGCCTGCAGCAGCCACCACCCTGAGCTGAGTTTGGGGCCTTTTCTTCCTCTACCTCCTTTTATATGATTTTATTCTTGAAGGTCCCATAGTCTAGTAATTAATGATAGGGTTTTTGAAGTCTATCAGGCATGTGCTCAAATCCCATTTCTGCCATTCATTTGATAATGCTGGCAATATATATTTCAGGTGCTGTACAAAGGTATGACTGTAGAGAAAAAAAAATCCTCAAACCTCTGCCTCTGGAATCAACACTTGAGCGGAAGGGACATAAGCAAGACAAAAGAAAACAACAACAACAACTGCTAAGAAGGGACATAGGCAAATAAAAACAAAACACTGCTCAGAAGTGCGGTTAGTGGTAGAGTGCTTGATTGGCTTGTAGGAGGTCCGGGTTCAAATCTCAGCAGCAGGCAAGCAAAGGAGGCTCTACCACAAGGTGGCCTGTGCTAGCTTGCTCTTGCTCGCACGCTAGTCCATCATCTCTGGCGGACTTTGAAACATGCACTAGTGCATGGGGGACCAGCAGGGCAGGTAGGCGTCTTGTGTGGGAGTCAGGCCATCTGTCAGCATAAGCCTGAGGGAGGAGGGCGTGGCCACACAGAGATCTGGGCCCGGTGGATTTTAGGTGGAGGAGAGAGAAAGGGCCACAGAGCGAGTGGAGGGTATGCTGGGAGCGTGCAAGGCCACAAGGAGAGAGAATTGAGGAGGGAGACAAAGCCAGAGAACTTTGTGTAGAAAACCCAAGGCAGGCAGATCTGCAGGCAGAGAACAGGTTGCTCAGGGCTGGGCAAGCAGGTGGGAGTGGGGAGTGAGGTTTCCTTCTGAAACGATGCAGATGTCCTTCAGTTCCCTGTAGCCCTGTGAACACACAAGCGCTACACCGCCGTGTACTCTGAGTGGGAAAGCTTTTGACCACGTGAAGGACCCGTTAATAAAGTCAGAGCTGCTTAAATCAGAGCAATGGCTGATGGGCAGTGGGGCTGTGGGGCCGGTAGGCCACAGTGAGGAGGAACGGGTCTACTCTGAAGGATGGGAGCCTGCCTGATGACTTTAATGAGATGACTGGATTTATATTTGAGAAGCATCTCTCTGTTCTCAGTGCTGAAGGGACAGGCATGAGAGGAGAGTGTGACACAGAGGCAAGGTAACCGTGCTGGAAGAGAGGGGTACGTGGTTGTCTATGTGAATAATGGGGGTTCAGCAGGGAGTGCCGTGTGTGTGTGTGTGTGTGTGTGTGTGTGTGTGTGTGTGTGTGTGTGCTTAAGGGAATGGAGTGGGGGGATTTGGGGTCCTAAATGTACAATCTCCATTTACCAGGATGGAGACAACTGTGAGAATAACTCATGTGGGGGAAACCGGGAGGCTGCTCTGCTATGAGGAGCTTGTATGGTCTATCGAGACATCTCTGACGCCAGTTAGATAATTGCTAACTCAGTCTGGTTAGAGATGAAGTCTGGTATCATGAGCACATTCATGCAATTTAGACTTGAGACTGGATGAGACCTTAGGAGTACAGATACAAGTCAAGGCCAAGTGCCTGGCCCCGTAAATCTTAGGTTTCCCAAACTGTGGAAAGGTTACGTCAGACGCAGAGTTCATGAAGCTCTTAGTGGAATCCTCACTCTCCCTGAATTTTGATCCCAGACTTCTTTTTTAAAAAAAATGATTTTTTTCCCCTTTGAGACAGGGTTTTTCTCTATAGCCCTGGCTATCCTGGAACTCACTCTGTAGACCAGGCTGGCCTCGAACTCATAGAGATACAACTGCCTCTGCCTCCTGAGTGCTGGGATTAGAGGGGTGCACCACCACCACCCAGCGATCCCAGACTTCTTTAGGCATGTTGCTCAGCTTACTTTGATCTTAGCATCTTCAGCTTTATTATGTCCTGAACGTTGATTACAGATCAGCTATCGTGCCAGGACATCAGATTCTGACCTAAAGGACCTGGCCCGCACAGCCTGCTCTCCAGAGGAGTGCCTTCCTTGCCTTCAGGATCTAAGATGGCAGTCAAGCTACAGGTTAGAGCCGTGGTCAGCCCCTTTCGAAGGTCACTCTTGCAAGTCTAAGTGTCCTTCGGCATGGTAACTGCCTCTCAGGGGAAGTGACCCAGGAGAGGGCAGCAGGATGCCAAGGCTGGACGCCGGTCTCTACAATATCAGAAGTGACATGCCATGGCTCGTGGGATACTCTGTTAGAAGTCAGTCAGCAATCCTGTCTCGGGGAACTGTCCAGGGACAGGAACACCAGGAGATCCTTATGCGAGTCTTGGGAACTGTCCACCACATTCTCTGCCCTCCTCCTCATATTGCTGCTCCTCTTCTGAGCTGGTCCCTCAACATGTGCATGTGCTCCTAAGGCATCTACCGTCACTCAGTCTTTGAGGCCCCTCTTCAGCTTTAAGACATGTCCAGAAATCTCCTAATTTAAAAATAAATCTCCCCCCTTGAGCTGTGACCTTAGGTCTCCTCTCCCTCCTTCCTCCCCAGTCTTCTTGAGAATGTGGCCTTTACTCCCTGCCCAGCTTCCACCCCCACAGACTGCTCCACTAGTCACCAGTGACCACCTAAATGCCAGGTCATGTGGCTGCACTTTTATTTACGTTGACCTCTGCAGCATTTCCTTTTTCTTTTTGCAGCACTGAGGATCAAACCCAGAGCCTCCCACATACGAGGTGGGTGCTGCAGGGTCACCACGCCACGCCCCAGCCCTCGGCAGCATTTAAAAGCTGTTGACTCTCTTAGTTCTAGCTGATCTGTTGACCTCATCGTTTCCACCTCCCGTGACTGGAGTTGCAGGGTCAGAGCTGGGGCTCTTCTTGCAGCTCTAGCAGGCTAGGCTTGGCCATCTGCACTCCCTCGGCCAATTAAGAGACAGTGAAAGGCAGAGAAAAGAACCTCATTCCGTGTGGCCACACTGGGAAGAGGACAAATAATGAGGTCCAGTGAGATCTCCAGTGAGTGCATTTTCTGGGTCCTGACCTGAGGCTTTACGCTTAGCTGTAGTGTGGGGTTACTTAGTATGACTAAGCAGCCTGCCTCTAGTGGAGGTGTGGTTCTGCCTGTCCTTGTCTGGGCTTCCGCCTCTCCTGCAAGGTGGTCTGAGAAGTTGTCACCACTCAGTGAAATATCTTCCTCGGAACCAAATGCCTCCTCTGGCAGGCGCCAGCCTTCAGCCTTCTTCTTTGCCAGGCATGGGGTTCCTGGGGGAGTGGGGGATTCCAGTCCTGTGGGGACCACCACTTCAGTAGCTGATGGCCACAGGGATTCTGCAGAGCACAAATGTCTCTTTAGAATGTCTTCATTCCCGCCAGGATGGCTGTGTTCTGCATTCACTTACTCCTAAGGCTGAGCTTGCCCAGGCTCTGCCTACCTCCTTTGGCTTCACTTCTGTCTCCCCACCTGTCCCCGCCCCCTCGCCCCCCACCCCCCACTCCCACTCCACCCCCACCAGTAAGTCTATTTTGTAAATATTACTGCAGCTGTGGATTTTAGATTTCCAGCTCAGAAGTGAAGGAAATACTGAACGCTCTTCTTGAGTGTAAGTTAACTTCAGCCTGACACTGAGCCCCTTTCTACTGAGGCGGCAGGAAGTCAATCCCGGGAACTGTTGAATATCCTCCTGTATTCATGTCTTTCCTTGTTGCTGAGACCAAATACCTGACAAGAAACCGCTTAAGGACGGCCGATTTGACTTCTGGACAAACGTGCTAGCCGGAGCTCCAGACGCCTGGCCGCATTGCCCACAGTCAGGAAGCAGAGATGACCAGATGACCACTGGTGCACAGCTTTCCCTAACTCAGTCCCTGGGGTAGTGCCACCCACATTCAGGGTGGGTCTTCCTTTCTGGTAACAAGCTCACAGGCACACCCAGATCTCCAGAGTTTGTTTTGATGGTGACTCTAAATCCAGTCAAGCTGACCAGGAAGACTGACCATCACACCTCCTTTGCCCAGAGGTGTGCCAAGGCCAGCCCCTCCTGGGAGCACGTGCTAGGCAAATCCACTGAGCTTTGGTTCCACTGATGGCTCATGAGACGTTCCCTGCCCCAGCTGAGTCCAGGGTCACGGGTCAATAACCTTGTCGATTAGAGCAAAGGAACTTTCTGCAAAATGTGCTCATGGCCCTGGCTCAGCCTTCCTAAGTGCATCTACCATTGTCCCCTTGAAGGCTGTGGGGACACAGCAGCACCCAGATCCCAGCCCTTGCGGAGTTGCTGATATTTTCTCTCTCTCAGCTCCAGGGGCAAGTCTTTTTGTCCCGGTCTCACAGTCCCCACCCCAGGAACACCTAGCCTCCGCTTTCACCTTGTGTAAACATCTCCGCAAAGGACAGCGCAGGCCTGGTCACCTGCGCAGAGAGTGCCGAGGAGGCGCAAGTACAGCGAATGAGCGCGCACGTTTGTGTGTGCGGTGTGTGTCCGCACTCCATCGTTTTCTCGTCTGCCTCTCAGTTTGTAGGCGGCAAAGATCCAAACCCAGTTACGGAGAGACTCGGTTGGAGACTGTGACTTTGGGTCGTCTTCAAGTGAGCTTGTTCCGAAGTCCAGCCCACTTAGCAAGTCCAGAGAAGCCTCTGAGGGCATGGCCAGAAGGATCTAAAGAGAAAGCCCCAGTGGCAGGTCTGTGTGTGCTCAGCTCTCATTCCCCAAATGGCCAAGCAAGTGAACGGGTCCCTTGGCTGCAGGTTGCAGTCTTCACCCAACCAAGAGTTCCCTCAGCAGAACCCTTTTCACGGGCCTGGGAACCTCCAACGGGGATCTATCTGGACGAGGCTGGGCCCAGCGTGGCTCCTGATCTGTTGCATATCGCCACATGGGGGCGCCAGGCAGCTCTAATTAAACACCACCAGGCTCCTCTGGGTTCTCAGAGCTCCTTAAAGACAGTAATATATGCCCAAGGAAGGCGCGCATCATCTTCTCTTCTCCTCATGCTTTTTTTTTTTTTGCCAACCGCCCCCCCCCCCGCCAGCTTTCAAAACTCATTTGCTATGTTCCCTTCCCCTCCACCTCAGGTGGCCGACAGCAGCTCTGTTTCCCTCGGCCATCGCTGGAAAGTGGAGCTCTGATTACATCTCCAGTCCTTCCAACTGGACCTTCCAATACTCTCTAGTTTCCAGAGCACCCATGCTAAACATTTATGGAATGAATAGCTTGGTGATTACTGAATCCCGCTGGCCCCAGCAGCCCAGCCTTCTCAAACCGACCACACCCTCCCTTCCCTCCGCCCCTTCTCCCCACCCCCTCACCTGGCGCAGCTGATTGGCTGCTGCATTCGTAGGGAGTTTGGCGGTGCTTTCCCCCCCAGGGTGCTCAGCTGGAGGCAGGCTGGAGGCAGGCTAGTGGGCCCTGCTGCGGAGAGGCTGCCTGGTGCAACCCCAGGGCCTCCCGCCAATCAGACTTGACCGCCTTCACTTCCTGAGCTCCGGGAGATTAGATACTGCCTAAGCAAGGTCGATTTTTTTTTTCTTTTCTTAATATTTGAAACTACTAAATACCAGTTGCCATCCAAGTGGGTGGCATTCAGAAATCCCCACTTTCCTGGTGTTTGACTTATTGGTGAGTTTCAAGAAACCGATCTATTTGGAAAGAACCTGCACTTTGTTCTTTGAAGTTCTATGAAGCTGAGGAGGAAGTGACTTGGAAACAGGGTTAGACCGTCTTGCCCCATGCCCGGGAGAGGTGGCAGGAAGGAAATACAGATGCATCTGGTATGGGTGTAGCTTCACACCGCGGGTGCGTCTCAAGTGTAACTGCTTACAGATCTAGCTGGATCAGAAATCAGTGTCAACATACAGGTGTTTATGATGCAGAAAGTTAAATCCTGGCTGAGCATTGGCTCGGCTGGGCATTAGGAGTGCTGGACTGACTGCCAGAGGTGGATTTGATAAACTCTTAACCTGCTGCAATATATGTATGGACTGAAGAACAGCTCAGGGAACTTCAGAAGAATTCAGAGTTCTACACTTTTTCCCCTACAAGCAAATCAGCTGTTCTGAGAAGGTCTTTCTTTGTGACCAGGGCTGAGGACTATCCTCCAGGCCGAATGCCACATCTTCATGAGTTCAGCTCTGCCCTCTTGGCAAAAGCTTGCCACATCCTGTTGACCATTGACGTTCCTTCTAGAAGATTGGGGCGGGTCATGGGGTCCTCACCAACCAGCTGTCTGCAATTCAGCCCCACTTGCATTTGGCTTTGGGGAGGGGCTGGGAAGGGCCAGGGAGAGGGGTTTCATGTCTGCAACCATAGCAGAGCTGTTGTCCATGCTTCCTGTAAGCCTTCCAGTGCTGCCTGAATGGAATGGTCTTAATAAAAAACCTGAAGCCAGATACTGGGGTAAATACTGAAAGATCAGAGAGACAAAGGAACGAGCCACAGCCACCTCTCACCTCGCCAACTCCACGAGTCCCCAGACTGAGTGTCCCCGAGTCCTCAGCTGAAAAGGTCTCCAGTTCCTGTCTCTTCTACTTTCTATGCCTTTCCCCGCACAGCCACATCACTTCCTGTCTCAGCCTTCCTCGTGTTGGGATTAGAGGTGTGAGCCACCACTGCCTGGCTCTGTTTCTTTTAGACTAGATTAATCTCATGTAGTCTAGGATGGCCTTGAACTCACAGAGATCAGACGGATCTCTGCCTCCCGAGTGCTAGGATTAAAGGTGTGTGCCACCACAGCCTGACCTCTGTGGCTAGCTCTGTGGCTAGCTCTGTTCTCTGATCTTTAGGCCAGCTTTATTAGAGTACAACAGAATCTCATCGCATCCCAGTATGGCTGTCTTCAAGCCACCTGCTTGTTTGCCTATGACCCCTCTGTAAGCCTGTTGAACTCATTGGTTCCCCCGGAGCGAACCGTGGTGGAATTCTACTTGGCTGTCATTTGAACCTCATGAGTAGGGGAGGAAGCAGATGTTGGCTAGTTCCCCCCATCCCCTACCCCCCACCCCCATGTCCCCAGCTTCCCAGAGAAATTCTCATAACACAAGGCAAGGGCATTTCATGGGAGGTGCAATCTATTCTTCCTGGCTGGGGAGACAGACGTCTGCCTTGTTTCTTGATGCTTGAGATGGACTTCTAGGACAAGGAGCAACGGCTTGATCAAGTGCCATGCATGATACATGACATGTCATTTCATGTGGTCCCCAAATGATTTGCTGAATCCCACTATGTGTCAGGAACTTGTGGAATGCTTCTTTTAATTCCCTGAGCTACTTTTTGAAGTAGGATCTTTTATTATAACCACCATTTTTAGAAGAGAACAATGGAGACGTGAGAGATCAAGTAGCTTGTACAATACTTCATAGCCCACAAGCAAGGGCAGCGCTGGACCGGGCCAAGACAGAGTGGTTACAAGAACCTCCTAAACCCCTCACATGGCTTTCTCACCGAAATGGGGGTTGCTGTTTCCACTGCACAGCTGAGGAACCTAGAGCCATCTCAGATGCGTGCTCTGGGTTATGTGGGTCCCTGGGATTTGACCCCAGGTCCTCACACTCATTCAGCAAATGCTCTCACACACTGCGTCGTCTTACCAGCTTCAAAACTGAACTCCTTAGGGAGATCATAAACAAGCTCATTAGCACCAAGATTACTTTCATCTTTAATAAATGGTAAAATTACGTGTACCAAGAATTGTTTAAAACAAATTTATGATTTACTAGGAGTAAATATTCTGTTCATACACTTATTTTGTAAGCCTACATACCTCTCTGACACAGGATCTTGCTATGAAGACTGGGCTGGTTTTGAACTCATGATCTTCCTGCCTCTGCCTCCTGAGTGAGAATTACAGATGTACCCTTTGGCTTCATCTATTTCTAACTGACATGTTTATACTGGTCTACATTTTCCAGTTTTAGGTATTTTCTAATTTTCTACTTATTACCACAGATGAGGCTTTTACTCATGTACTGACCTCCCTCATTATCAATATAATTTTTTCTTTTGGTCATTTCAGTATTTTATTCACATTCAGACCATCAAGATGGCTTAGCCTGTGGCAAAGCCTGAAGACCTGAGTTCTATCCCTGGGACCCTCATGCTGACAGAAGAGAACCAACTCCTTAAAGTTGTCCTCTGACCTGCATGCATACATGCATGCCTGTACGCATGCACTAAATGTAAGGATGATTAAAAAAAAAAAAAAAAAAAAGACTGTGACTATTTACTGTAGTTACACTTTTTAATTTAGCTTTTCGATTTTTCTGAAACTAAAATGTGTCATTTAAAAATTTTACTTGTGTAAAATGGTCCCAGCACCAAGGTAGAGGCAGAGGGGTCACCACAAACTTGAGACCAGCCTGGTCACATAGCAAGTTTCAGGAGAGCCAGGGTTCCGTAGCAGCTGCCATGAACAACTTGCTTGTTTGCAAGATCATCGCAGACATGATATCCTCTCAGTCTATCAGGTGCTCCCTCTCTTTTTCTTGCTGACAGTGCTCCCAGACCCCTGTCTTTCAGCTCCCAGACAGCTAACAAATGATACACATCTGTCATCTGGGAGATGAACATCTGTCATCTGAGAGATAACTGTTTCTCAAGAGACGGAGAGGCCTGATGACCTTTTGGAATGTCAGGAGCCATTATCACGAGCTACTGTGGGCCGCAGGATTATCCAGTGAGAAATTTAGCTGTCATAAAAAGGCCAACCCACCAGAGCCAAGGGTTCTGATGGAGGATTTAAACCAAGAACACAAAGCGTATTGGTACTATTGCCTTTTGAATGATTTAGCTGTTTCCTGCTGTGGATTTCTTGTGTGAAGACCTACGCCTTTTCCCATTGATCACAGTTTTGAGATTTATCCCCATATAGCAATGTTTTCATCATTTACTTGGCACAGTTTCTCCCATGTACTGTATATTAAGTGACTCCCCCCTACTCTGTGGGACCTCCAGTGGGTGAGAGAATTTAGTCACAAAGTCAATAACCTTGGTTCCCACAGCCTAATCTCTACTCCGTTCCCTGAGGCATACACTAGAAGCCAGCTCCCTGAAATTATCTGCCATTTGGCAGGACATGTGGTCAGGAAAGGAGTCTTTCAAATAGATCACACTAGGGACCTTCAGAGATAAGGGAACATCCAGCTCATTTGACTCCTGGTCCCTCCTGATTATGGAGATTGAATGACCTAAATTCTCCTGCAGCTGACTTGGGAAAGTGCTAACCTCAGCTGACCCCCCAGCTCTACCCTAAAAAGCTATTAATCCCCCTCGTTCTAACCACTTAGGTGATAGATGTAAATTGTACACAGTTCTTTATCACTAACCCCTAGTTTAATTAAGCACACCTAGGAATGAAGCATCATGCATGAACTCCTTAGAATTGAGAAGTCAGGAGCCGGGCGGTGGTGGCACACGCCTTTAATCCCAGCACTCGGGAGCAGAGCCAGGCGGATCTCTGTGAGTTCGAGGCCAGCCTGGGCTACAGAGTGAGTTCCAGGACAGACACCAAAACTACACAGAGAAACCCTGTCTCAAAAAAACAAAAACAAAAACTAATAATAATTGAGAAGTCTATTAAATCAGCCTTTCCACCTCTTAGTGCTGCCTGGGCACCCTTCTAATCATGCCTCCCCAGAACCATCTCGGGACATCATCTGCTTATGACCCTGAGAGGAATTCTAGCTCTGCAACGTTATGATTACCAAAGAATTGCCTTTGTTTTTGGATGTATATATAACTGAAACCCTTGCAGCAGAGAAGAAAGAGGTAGAAGAATAAAGAGACATGGACGGATAGAGCACGGTGTGAGCAGATTCATTCCTTCAACCTCAGATACTAGCTTTTCCCTGAGTATCGTGCGTCACTTTTGGACCCTAACACAAGGCTTTGGAGGCTGGCACCTTAAAAGCCCGTTACTGGAATATTTTCATGTCATAGCTACTCTAAGGCTTGAAAGACAAGTGTTTCCACCTGAAAACGCATGCACGCACGCACGCAACCCTGGATCTGGGGTTAAGCATCAAGTTACACAGCTTTTAGTGGCAGAGCAGCCTGGCACAGCACACCATCATTGCTGCCGACCAGGTAAGAACTTCCAGATCTGGTGGGGCAGTGCCACATGCTGGACTCTGCTGCTCACCTCTAGCTTCTTTCCTAACTCGGAGAGACGGTTGAGTTCTCAGACTTTGACCCATACTTCTGGGGTCTGCTACCGAATAGTGTGGCATTTGGAGATGGCCAACTTTTCCTCATTTGTAAAAAACAGTGCTGCCTCAGACGATCTTCATGATTGTCAGCGTTGTAAAGGGCCCACTGATCATGTCTAGTCAAGGACACTTATAATTTAGGTCTAGAACTAATACTTCCCAAGATGTAATACTTTTTCCTGCTGGAACCCTATAATCTAGTTTCTGTACCATGTTGGGGTGTATGAGATGTGGGTACAATAGGATTTGCCTCTCATTTGAGCAAATCTTTTGTTTTGCTTTGTTTTTCAAGACAGGGTTTCTCTTGTGTAGTTTTGGTGCCTGTCCTGCATCTCGCTCTGTAGGCCAGGCTGGCCTCGAACTCACAGAGATCCTCCTGGCTCTGCCTTCCGAGTGCTGGGATTAAAGGCTTGCGCACTGCCGCCTGGCTGGAGCAAATCTTAATACACTGTACTTCAGTTCAACCTTGGCCCGTCTGAGAATTGATGCCACCTGACCAATTTTAAAATGTCCCAATTAATGATTTTTGTTGCTTATTGGCTTTTTATTTGCTTATTGATGATTGATGCAAAGATTATTATTATTTTTTGTGGCAGATTTTTTTTCCCTAGTGACAAAGGCGTGTCTTTGCACTTGATCTGTCTCCTTTTTCATACAGACTTCTGTCTTTTCTGGAACTGTTTGTTGGAGCACTTTAACATTATAGAACAAAGGATAATGACCCAAGCTTGATCTGACCTTTTGGGAGGCCCTCTTGTGCTGTGGATTCAAACTGTAGGTTACAATTCAATACTGGTATGAAAACACCTCAGTGAAATCATAACTAGGACTTTTTAAAAAATGAAGTAAAATAACCTGTTACAATAGTAAGGAAAGCTATTTCCTCAACTTAAATTCTTACACATACATTTTATATGCAATATATTCACATATGTATATGTACAGTTATTACTTACAATAGGAAACATACTTATAAGGGTTATTCTTAAGGTTTGAAAACCTATTTTTTTCCTTTTATTTTATTTTATAATACCATTCAGTTCTACATATCAGCCACGGGTTCCCCTGTCCTCCCCCCTCCCACCCTCTCCCCTTATCCCCAGCCTACCCCCCATTCCCACCTCCTCCAGGGCAAATCCTCCCCCGAGGACTGTGATCAACCTGGTAGACTCAGTCCAGGCAGGTCCAGTCCCTTCCTCCCAGATTGAGCCAAGCGTCCCTGCATAAACTCCAGGTTTCAAACAGCCAACTCATGCAATGAGCACAGGACTTGGTCCCACTGCCTAGATGCCTCCCAAACAGATCAAGCCAATCAACTGTCTCACCTATTCAGAGGGCCTGATCCAGCTGGAGGCCCCTCAGCCTTTGGTTCATAGTTCATGTGTTTGAAAACCTATTTTAATGGCCTTTGTTTTGTTTGCTTTCTTGTATCTTAGCCCATTAAGTCTTCACAGTAGTGTATTAAAATCAGATCTCTGCTGCCTTCCCAAACCAAAGGCATGTATTTTCCTCTTCAACATCCTCTGAGCTTTCTCTACAGGAAGGGCTGTTGTTTTTCACCCTGTGAGACAGGATTTAGCTCAGGCTAGACTGGAACTGTGTAGCCAAGGATGACCCTGAACTTCTGATCTTCTGGCCCCCACCCCTAGTGAGGACTGCAGGTGTGTATCACCAGGCCTGCTTTATGACGGTCTGAGATCAAGTCCAGAGCTTCCCGCAGGCTAGGGGTGCACTCTATCAGCTGGGCTACCTCTATAGGAAGAATCCTGAATAAAGGTCATGCCTTAGTTTGTCTTCTATGACTGTGATAAAACACAACTACCCTGTCAGGGTAAACAAATAGGTAAACATTTCACAAGTTTGAATCATTTAAGTGTTAAAAGATACACCAGAGGCCTGCATAATGTCAATTGTTACTAAAGGAGGTATAAGAACAAATGAAGTCCTGTAACTTGTACTTCTAGGGATAGGAACCAGAGGCTTCTGGTTCCCAGGGCTGACTACAAGAATGACACAGCATCTTCCTTAAAACCCCTGACATGGATGCCTCAAGCAACCTTTGATGGAAGTGTAGACAAGACCACCCAAAAGGACAGGAACTGGAACTTCTTTAAATGTAGAGATTTGCAAATTGTGCTACAGCTTGCTAATAAATAAGTGATTGTGTAGGAGACAAATGGAGCCTGAGCTTTGCTTTCTTAATAAGTAGCTATGCCATTTTCTATCACAGGCAACCTGAGTCTTAAATGACTATATTGATTGTCAATTTGAGAAATAACTATGTAGTCTTCTTGTGCTTCCGAAATACTCCCAAATAATATTACCCAAACATCACCCATTTATCAAAGTAAATTTATTTGATTACTTACTCCAGACAAATGAAGCTCACGTGTACAATCATAAAACAGGACAAAATTAACATATACCACAGCTATCTAGAAGGGGCAGCAGCCGCAGTCATTTCACAGAACACCGTGGGATGATGTAGCACCATTGCCATCAAAGACACTCTCTATGGGTCTTTTTGAAAATCCGGCGATAGTTTAAAATTGTAACAAATTCAGAGGCGTGAGACGGCTCAGCAGTAAGGACCGCCTGCTGCAGTTCCAGAGGCCCAAGTTTGGTTCCCAGCACCCATGTTGGGCAGCTCACAGCAGCCTGCACCTTCAGGACACCCTCTTCTTGGCTCTGTAGGCACTGCACTCACATGTACAGTAACACACCCACACTCACATAAACAAAAATAAGTCTTTAAAAATTTTTAACATATTTGATAATCTTGTGTTCAATTAATTTCAAATATAAAATTAATTATTTCTAAAATAGAGAAATTGGAAAGGATATGACCTCATATAATCCTCTTAGAAAATCCTAAGGAAATAGTTATTCGAGTCTGATTTCCTTTGATCATTTGCACAAATTCTAACCTTTGTATGATTTATTAGGTAGTAATTGATTTAAACAAATTTGTTTATAAAAATATATATGTTAAAAAAACTAAAGCATTTGCATTTATTGGTATGTTCAGTGAGTTCAGAGGAGCAAGTGAGAACTTTCATGCTATAGAACTCAAAGGATTCAGATTTTCACTCTTCTTTCATCTTTAAGGATCATTCTATTTTGAGTGACCTTAATAACATGGAAAAGTTGATGGTAAACATTTTTCTAAATACCAACCACATTTTCACCCAAAATATAGAAAGTACCTAAGAAATACGGTGTTTGTGAGGTCCTCACCAGCCCCTTTTATTAGTTAAGAGCCACACTGCATTCAGAAATCCACTGCAGCAAAATCAAATGGAGTAAATTATAAATATTCTCGGACTGTTCAATCCTGGTGGTCCCACCCTCAGCCTCCTTTGTGGGGCATGAACTACTCTGAGAAACCAATGAACACTACTTTCCCTTGACTAGAAAAACAATTAAAAAGCATCTTTAACACAATTCCAAAGGGTTCTCAGATACTCTTGACTCTCAAGCTAGAAACTATTTCAAAACCAAGGGACAAGCAGGTGTGGTGCTGAGGAGGGAGGGTCCCCCCCACACTGTAAGGCAGCATGGTCTACACAGCAGGTGTCAGGCCAGCCAGGGTTACAAAGTGAGACAGATCTTGGGGGTGCTGCAGAAAAAAAGGCTTGGCCCACTTGATACTGTCCATTTTCAGCTAACTGCTAACTAGTAAGCATTTTACTAACACCACTGAGTGGCTGTCTTCAGACAAAATTAGTCTTATTTTAAGCATCAATAAATTTTAAAAGCCGGGCGGTGGTGGCGCACGCCTTTAATCCCAGCACTCAGGAGGCAGAGTCAGCCAGATCTCTGTGAGTTCAAGGCCAGCCTGGTCTATAAAGCAAGATCCAGGAAAGGCTCCAAAACTACACAGAGAAACCATCTCAAAACACGAAAAATAAAATAAACTTTAAAAATGTATTATTCTCCCCAGTTTCACAAGGTGTTAAACCAAGTACTTTCTACCTCAAATTGGTTAAATTCTCAGAGTTGAAACTCCTAGGTACCTGTTTTCCTTTGTTAGTCTCCAGAGCTAGTCACTGAAGAGTGAGCCGAAGAAAGTATAGGAAAATGAACCTTAGGAAAATGAACATGCGTCCAGAGGCTGGAGGTTATAAAATACATTTGTAGCTATGGTTACACACTT